>NC_135992.1:13402848-13494620 GCF_053455715.1 Rhinoraja longicauda | reverse complement strand
AGAACGAGAGCCTGTTTACTGTCCCCAGTAATCTCCGACTGCCTCGGCAAGGCCAGCAGCATAATCAAAGACGAGTCGCACCACGGCCGCTCCCTCTTCTCCCCTCGGGCAAGAGGTACAGATACAGAAGCGTGAAAACACACACTTCCAGATTCAGGGACAGTTTCTTCCCGGCTGTTATCAGGCAACTGAACCGTCCTACCACAATCAGAGAGCAGTGCTGAACTACTGTCTCCCTCATTGGTGACCCTCGGACTGTCCTTGCTCGTACGTTACCTTGCACTAAACCTTATCATAGACAATAGACAATAGGTGCAGGAGGAGGCCATTCGGCCCAGCACCGCCATTCAATGTGATCATGGCTGATCATTCTCAATCAGTACCCCGTTCCTGCCTTCTCCCCATACCCCCTGACTCCACTATCGTTAAGAGTTCTATCTAGCTCTCTCTTGAATGCATTCAATGCACTGTAAACGGCTCCTGTAAACGGCTCGATTGTAATCACGTATTGTCTTTCCGCTGACTGGTTAGCTCGCAACAAAAGCTTTTCACTGTACCTCGGTACACGTGACAATAAACTAAACTGCTGTACTAAAACCACAGAGATTGATGTGGGGGTGGGGGGGGGGGGGGGGGGGAGACAATAAAACAGACAAACACACTAAAATACAATTTGAAAATCAAAACTCTCCACTTACAACCATTTTCTTTGATCAGAGAGGGGAGAATAAATCAGAATAAATGCAGAATAAATCAGAAAAAATGCAAAACGTTTGAACATTCTCGGCATGAAACGACACCAGAAGCCAAAGCTAAACGTTAGCAGGCTGTAAGTTATGGAAGGGTGATATTTTAAACTGTTTTCTAAAAAAAGGGTGAGTGGCGCGGCTGACCAAATAAATCTCACCACCTTCCCCACCCCCTCAAATACAAAACACAGGGCAATCCACAGGATCCAAACAATGTGGACACATGCTTCTTCCCCCCCCCCTCCCCTCCCCTCCCTCTCACTCTCTCTCCTTCCCTCTCTCACTTTTGGTGCAACGGTTAAAATCTTCCAGGAGGAAGATATTCTGCAACGTGTAACATTGCATTGCCTTGCATTTAATTACGGGTTGCTTGCTCTCAATGCCCACGTTGAGGATTGCAGCTGGGATCAGACCAACTGAGCAACATGGCAGTGGCTTTGCAGTGCACTGGTTTAAAAACACAATCACTCAATTTACCACAGATTTATTAGACTGAGGCGCATTTCTTCCAGGGGCGTTCTTGCCTCCCCCTCTCCCCCACCTTGCACTCACACCCCCCTCCCCCTCTCTTTCCCCCCCTCTTCCCTCACACTCTCCCCCCCCAGTCTCTCTCCTCCCCTCTCCCCACTCTTCTCTCCTTTTCCCCATTCTCCCCCACCCCCTCCCTCTCTCCACACTCTCTCCCCCCAGTCTCTCTCCCCCACTTCCTCCCATTCTCCCCCACCCCCCTCCCATCCCTTTCTCCCCCACCCTCCTCCTCCTCCTCTCCCCCCTCCTTGCACTCACACCCCCTCCCTCCCTCCCCCACCCTCTTCCCCCACCCCCTCCCCTCTCTCCCCCACCCCCTCCCTCCCTCTCTCCCTCCACCCCTCCCCCCTCCTCCCTCTCACCCCCTCCTCACTCACCCCACCCTCCTCTCCCCCACCCTCTCTCTCCCCCCCCCTCCCTCTCTCCCCCACCCCTCCCTCTCCCTCCACCCCCCTCCCCCTCCCCTCCACCACCCCCTCCCTCTCTCCCCCACCCTCCCCTCCCCTCCCCTCCCTCCACCACTCCCCTCCCCTCCCTCTCCCCACCCCTCCCCTCCCCTCCCTCCACCACTCCCCTCCCTCCCCTCCCCCTCCTCCCCTCCCTCCTCCACCACTCCCCTCCCCTCCCTCTCCCCCTCCTCCCCTCCCCTCCCTTCCCCTCCCCTCCCCCTCCACCCACCCTCCCCTCCCCTCCCCTCCACTCCCCCTCCCCTCCCCTCTCCCCACCCCTCCCCTCCCCCTCCCTCCACCACTCCCCTCCCCTCCCTCCTCCCCTCCCTCTCCCCTCCCCTCCCTCCACCACTCCCCTCCCCTCCCTCTCCCCCCACCCCCTCCCCTCCCCTCCCACCCCCTCCTCCCCCTCCCCCTCCCCTCCCCTCCCCCTCCCTCCACCACTCCCCTCCCCTCCTCCCCTCCCTCTCCCCCTCCCCTCCCTCCTCCTCCACCACTCCCCTCCCCTCCCTCTCCCCTCCCTCCCCACCCCTCCCTCACACCCACCCACCTCCCCTCTCCCCCTCCCTCTCCCCACCCCTCCCTCCCCTCCCCTCCCCTCCCCTCCCTCCACCACTCCCCACCCCTCCCTCTCCCCCTCCTCCCCTCCCCTCCCCTCCACCACTCCACTCCCCTCCCTCCACCACTCTCCCCTCCCCTCCCCTCCCCTCCCTCTCTCCCTCCCCCCCCCCTCCCTCTCTTTCCCCCTCCCTCACACCCTCTCCCTCTCCGCCACCCCCTCCCTCCTTCTCTCCCCCCACCCCCCTCCCTCTCTCTCCCTCCCTTGCACTCACACCCCCCCCCCCCTCACCTTCTCCCCCCCCCCCCTCCCCCCCCCCTCACCTCCCCCCCCCTCACCTTGTGCTGCCCGCCGCCGCGGCGCCGCGTGCATGCCCGGCCCGCTCCAGCTGTGAGCCGTTGCCCGGGGGGGAGCGGCCTCTGGCGGTGATGGAGGGGGAGGAGCGGGACCGCTGATGGGGCGGGGTCACTGGATGCAGCGCAGGGGGGGGGGGGGGGGCGGGGGTCGCTGGATCCGCATCACAGGGGCTGGCAGCCCCGCGCCTGCGCACTCCCCAACCCTCAAAGGGTGACGTCACCCCATCCAGCCTCTTAAAGGGGCCGCGCACCGCCCAGTGTGTCAGTGAGCCTGCCTCAGAATGTGTCTCAGTGTGTGTCTGTGTCTGTGTGATTGTGCGTCTCAGTGTGCGCGTGTCTCAGTGAGTGTGCGTGTCTCAGAGTGAGTGTGCGTGTCTCAGTCAGTGTGCGTGTCTCAGAGTGAGTGTGCGTGTCTGTGAGTGTGCGTGTCTCAGTGCGAGTGTGCGCGTCTCAGAGTGAGTGCGCGTGCCTCAGTGAGTGTGCATGCCTCAGTGAGTGTGCAAGTCTCAGAGTGAGTGTGCGTGTCTCAGTGAGTGTGCGTGTCTCAGAGTGAGTGTGCGTCTCAGAGTGCGTGTGTCTCCGAGTGTGCCTGCATCTCAGTGTGTGCGTCAGTGAGTGTGTGTCAGAGTGAGTGTGCGTGTGTCAGAGTGAGTGTGCGTGTGCAAGCGCGCGCGGCTATGCATGTGTGGATTGGGTCGAGACCCTTCTTCAGAGTCGGGGGGGGGGGGGGGGAGGGGAGGGGAACAGAGAGATCAGAAAGTTACATAGAATAAATTAAAGACAACCAAAAAAACCAGATCAAAGCCAGCAACAATGATCAAGGAAAGGTGGAGCCCACAATGGTCCATTGTTGGCTTTGGAGGTGGTGATAATGAGTGATCCAGTGAAACTCAGCTGTCCGACAATGAAACCAGTAAGACGACTAAGGTGGTGGAGTGACGGAGAGAGGGGAGACACAAGGGCTACTTGGGAGTTAGAGAAATCAATGTTCATACCGCTGAGGTGTGAGCTGCCCAAGCAAAATATGAGGTGCTGTTCCTCCAATTTGCGCTGGGCCCTCACTGACAATGGATGAGGCCCAAGACAGAAAGTGTAAGAAAATAACTGCAGATGCTGTTTTTTTTCCCTTTTATTTCTTCTTTTTTCCGAAGAAGGGTCTCGACCCGAAACGTCGCCAATTCCTTCTCTCCTGAGATGCTGCCTGACCTGCTGAGTTACTCCAGCATTTTGTGAATAAATACCCAAGACAGAAAGGCCAGTGTGGGAATGGGAGGGGGAGTTAAAGTGGTTGGTAAACCAGGAGATCATTCAGGCCAAGGCAGACTGAGCAAAGAATACTATTCTGTTCAAATGTAAGAAAACAGGCTGACGAGAGCAAAGTTTTCACCTCTCCCCTTTTATTTATAAGTTTTAAAATGTACACAAATAACATCCATATTAAATTGCATTGTAAATAACGTTAAATAGTATCAGGAATAAAGAACTGTACATTAGACATCGAGACAGAAGGTCAGTGAGCACTTTCTTTCTTTTTTTAAAAAGGGGGGGGTTGGGCAAGGGGGGCAGTTCAAACCATTTTACACTTTAGCGAAGTTCACATTTTGAAGTTTTCCCCCAAGATAGGAGAGACTCTACCACCCCACAGAAAAGCCAACAGAATCACTGCCAGGAACACTAAATGGTCAAACTAACATAGTTACAGGACGCTTCCATTTGTCACTTTATTGCAGGCATTAGACCCAGAGCTTAAAAATCAGTGCACTCCCCTCAAAGAGCAAAGTTATATCTGCATTACCGATAAAAAGGTGTTTTCCTCCGTTTTAAAATTGCAAACAGGTATTCTAGTCTTGCATGGCCCCTTAACTAGTCAGGCTGTGTCACTTCTGAAAATAAAAACCAGGTCAGGCAAGGACAAACACATGCTGGGCACAGGCTAAAATTTGGGAGTGATCACAAAATGAACCAAGCCAGAAGTCTTGAAGCCACTAATCGTTAATTCCCTTAAAGTCTTGCCAGTAGCCAAAATACATACACGTACACACATACATTCAGAAAACGGTTTGAAGTACAATATACAACATGGATTTGTTTTGTCATTACTCCTCTTACTTGGACCAATGCAGACCGCATGCCTGGTGCCAATCTTCAGCGATGCAAACTAAAACACACGATGCCTTGCAAACAAGAATAGGATCCGGATTTCAACGCAACTTTAACCTTCGGGATTTCGGAAAATACTAGAGCGCAGGGCTGCTCTTCCTACAAGGCCAGGTGATTAACGTCTGGTTGAAAGCAGAACTTTGCAACTCCAGCTCCGAGTTAACGCAAAGTTGTTCAATTTGGACCCTGATCTTTGTCACACAAAAAAAAACCAAAAATAAAAAAAATTGGAAAAGTGGTAGCAAAGCTACGAAAATTAAAACAAGACATTTATTTTAACCAGTCAACCAGAGGAGAATATCCCTTGAATTCTGGTTGGAGTCAACACTACTCCTGCAGGGACCTAGTTCAGAAGAACACCACGGTACTGGAGGCAGAATCGAGTCACTAAAAGGTGGACTTATGGTGTGGGGACAGGTCCCCAGCCAACCCCTCCCAACTTTTTGCAACAAAAAAACCCTAAGTTACACTGTTCAACATCAGTACTAAGAAGCAACAGTTTTCACTTTACAATCAAAAAACTCACTATTTACACAAATACAAAAAAAAAAAAGTTTATGAAATACCTATGTTAAAAAAATACACTGGGAAATAACTTAATGTGCATTAAATACAAAAACCAAAATATTCGAGGGGGCGTTAAGAATCGGTGCACAGTTAATCTAAAAAAGTGACATTCAAGTTTACAATACAGAAGGAAATGCATTATTACATATCTGAGAAGAAGAGGCCTTTGTCTGCCAATGTCGCAAAGGCAAGATTTGTTTTTGAGATAAATTTTACTTAGAGGCTAATTCCCACCCCCCCCCCCTTTTTGAATTTTGCAAGCTTCTGGAATCAAACTTGCTTCCTCCCACTAAACCTGTCCAAATTCTGCCTTCTTTTATGTTTTCCCTGAGGACCATTTGTGGAGACAGCCTGCCAGTCTAACGCACACCCCCGAGACCCTGGTTTGGCAAAAGCCAAGTTGCTTTGGTGTTGAGATACCTCTGCGAATTTGCAGAACAGGAGGGACAATTAACAAAACAAAAAAAATCGACCTGTAACCAAAAATGTTGCGATCCACGTATTTTTTTGCTTAGCATAGATTGCTTTGAAAGGTGTTAGTGGTATAAAAGACCCTGCTGAATTTTGATGAACTCCACTGGGATGGATATAGAATACATCAAAGAGGTCACTTTTTGCATTTTCTGTCTGAATCAGCAAAGTTGCTTTTGTAATTTTAAGCGTGCATGCGTTCATAGTTGCATTTGACTGTCGCCAACTACTTGCGTTTGAAGGTCTGCAGTTGAGCAGGGAACTACTTCTGCCGTGCCTTGAAGTGATATTTAAGGGAAGGGGGGGGAAGGACATATCAGAATGCTGGCTAGCCCACATCTTTCACAGGAGTTTGGTCAGTGCAGATTTCTCTCGATTCGATTGTACCCCTGTGCCCAGAATCTAATGATGAGGTGCCTGAAATCGAGGGACTACGGCCAAGTTCCGACCACGTCACCCGCAGCCGGTCAGAGATAGATCACCTCTCGCTTCTGGTAGCCGAATTCGCGGGAATTTCACAAAACACTTTTTAGAAAACACACACACACACACACACACGCGCACACACAGTGGTTTTTGACACATTTACAACTGGACTGGAACTTTTTTTTAGTGATTGACTGCTTTTATTAAAAAAAAATATTTTTGCCAAGGCTAGCAAGTTAAATCATGGCCTCCCTTCCGTTTTAATTTTTTTAATATCTTGTAGACAAAGTCTCTTCTCGCATCAACAAGAGGGCTTATTTGTGGGGCATTTTGGCAAGTTTCTTTGCTTTCGTTTCCCTGCACATTACTGCACTTCCACCCCTCTGCCTCCTCTGCTCCATGCCAGTCTTCATATTTAAATGTCGGAGGCCAAGTTTGGCATTGCAGAATCAGTATTACTACACATCGGAAAAGCTTTTCTATTTCCTCCCAAACTCAGTATTTTAGCATTTTCCTCTTTTCCCTTTCCCCCTCCCCCCCCCCCCCCCCCCCCATCATCTTTAAACGATCGTTTGGAAAGCCAACCCAAACCCTCCCGCAAGTCGGTGGACAGGTGGCTAAAAGGGAACAATTGCAAATGGCCGCCGTTAGAAGAGGAGCACGTCCTTGACTACTTGCAGGCAGGGGGCATAACTTCCTTCTTGCAGGGGTATTTGGGAAACTGTTTGAAAAAGGACACAGTCAGCTACAGTTTGTGCTTCCAAGCACGACTGACAAGCATGGAAGCAGTTAAACAAGAAAATGAGTTTCTCGTGCTGACCAGCCTTTTTATTTTTTTTAAAAGGGGGAAAAAGGCACAAAAATCCAGGAGTGAGCCATTGATATAATCATTTGGCAACAAAAAGATGGGAGAACCTAGTGAGACTCGAGGAGGCAGCATTGAACTTGCAACCTTTCACCAGCAAATTCCGAGCCGACAATTTGCACTGCAGCTAGTTTCATCCCTACATGTTTGCTGGAAGTTGGCTGAATGGAGCCCTTGTATGCATGGGGCATTCGGGCAGCGAACTACACCACATCTGGCTGTCTAAGGATGGGGCTCCATGTTCAAGTAAGCTGAAGTGCTGACGGGACGCGAGAGCCCAGATATTTCTCGTTTGAACAACTTCTACTCCTCCTCTCTTTTTCCTCGCCACTCGCTCTTCAGATCCACCCAATGATCTACCATTGTTGCCTTGAACCCAGGATCGCCCGATGTCAACATTGACTTGGCGCATTTAAGAGGGAAGAAAATGATTGTAGCCATGTATAAAAATCAAAACCACGCCGATTCTCTTTTCCAATAATGACTCCACGATGAAAAGTTTGGTCAAACTGCCTTAACCAATAGACCGCTGGCGAGGGAGGGAAGAAAAAATGAGGGAAGCAATTAAAATTAGGGGGTTAAAAAGGGGAAACATGGCACGGACATTTTATACCTGGATTAGAAAACCTTACGTCCCTCACTCCCCTCTGAATTTTCTGATCCTTTCTTGAAGAAAAGACAACAGAACACTATAAAAAAGACTTTAAAAAATAAATACATACATTCTTCAGAAGTTAGCAGCCAATGCAGTTCCAAGTCACTGGTTTTGTCAACGCACATGTACAGGATATAGTTGACACCAAAGAGGACAAAGCAGTTCTGATTTGACAAACCCTTGTTAAATGGGCATTTGCTGGGAAAGGATTTACATCCGTCCCATGTTTGCACCAATGGTGCTGCTATTAAAAATCATAACTGATTTTATATATGCTTTTAAAAATATTAAGTCTTATCACCCTGGATACAGATTTTTAAAAAATTAACTTTCAATACTTACAAGGAAAGATACACAGAGGGAATATTACCCAGAGTGAAGCTTCAGTTTGGGTAGAGGATGTTAAAGAAAATGCCTTATGTACAGGAACCTACAAATGTGACTTAAAAATGGAGTGACTTAAAAATGGAGGAGTTCCCAATTCTACTTATACCACACCGCGCAAGGTCTACTGTAGCATTGAATGCTAGATCTAACTACTTAAACTCAATCGCTGAGAGGATGCCAGTGTATGTTTTAAAAGAAATTATCAGTGGCCAAGTTTGGCATTGCAGAATCAGGATTACTACACATCGTAAAAGCTTTTCTTTTCCTCCCAAGCTCAGTATTTTAGCGTTTTCCTCTCACCACCCATCTTTAAACGATCGTTTGGAAACCCAACCCAACGCAAGTAGGCGGACAGGTGGCAAAAGGCGGAGAAGACGGGACAATTGCAAATGCCCGCGGTTAGAAGAGGAGCACGTCCTTGGCTACTTGAAGGCAGGAGGCACAACTTCCTTCTTGTAAGGGTGGTAAAGGGGAGGGGGCAGTCAGGGTTAGATCCAGGGGAGCGTTGGGGGTGGGGGGTTTCTTCCGGGTAAAAAGAAAACTCCAAACAGACAGGAGGGGAAAAAAAAGAAATGCATATAATAAATCTGAGGTGATTGACAAGATCATCGCAAGTATGTTCAGACTGAAACTGGGGGTCCCGCGTTTCCCAATTCACACACAAATAAAATAGCAGGTCATAACGAGCCCTGTTCCAATATCCTCCCTGAAAGCCTGTTCGCAGTGGTCAATGGTGGAAACGACGTCCCATTCGTTGGCTCACGTCAGCGAAGGAATCTGGGGGGGGGTGAGAAAGCAGATCAGTTATTAGAACATTCTCTCAGTCTCTCTCTCTCTCCCTCCTTGCTTGCTCTCTCTTCTTAACGGGCAACTGAACCATCCCATCAGCAACTGAACCGTCCCACCATCCACTAGAGTTGGTCCTGACCCATCATCTACCTTATTATCAGGCAACTGAACCATCAAATCAACCAGAAGGTGGCCCTGACCTACTATCTACCTTACTATCAGGCAACTGAACCATCCCATGAGCTACTGAACTGTCCCACCATCCACTAGAGTTGCTCCTGACCCATCATCTACCTTATTAACAGGCAACTGAACCATCAAGTCAACTAGAGGGTGGTCGTCACCTACCATCTACCTTATTATCAGGCAACTCAACCATCCCATCAACTGGAGGATGGTTCTCACCGACCATCTACCTCTATCGGGCAACTGAACCATTCCATCATTAACGAGAGTGGACCTGACCTACCATCCATCTCATTATCATTCAACTGAACCACCCCTATCATTAACCAGAGGGTGGCCCTGACCTATCACCTAAGTTCATAAGGTCTAGGAGCAGAATTAGGCCATTTGGCCCATCAAGTCTACTCCACCGTTCAATCATGACTGATCTATCTTTCTCTCTCATCCCCACTCCCCTGACTTCTCCCCATAACCCCGACACTCTTGTTTAATCAAGAATCTGTCAATCTCCGCCATAAAAATATCCATGGCCTCCACAGCCTTCTGTGGCAATGAATTCCACAAATTGACCACCCTCTGACTAAAGAAACTCCTTCTCATCTCCTTTCTAGAGGTATGTCTTTTTATTCCGAGGCTCTGGTCCTAGACTCTCCCATTATCAGGCAGCTGAACCATCCCATCATCAACGAGAGCGGTCCTGAACTACCATCTACCTCGTTATCTGGCAACTGAACCATCCTGTCGAGGTAGAGATAGGATTATTACTCCATCTTCATATGGGAAGTGAGAGCTTATGGGCATCTAGCCCATATCTTGGGGCATTTATTTCCCCAAGGAAACAAACAAAGCCAAACTTTAAAGGCTTGGCAAAGCCACCAGCATTAATCAAGGTTATCTCATCCCAGTCACTCCCTCTTCTCCTCATTCCCACCAGGCAAGTGGTATAGAAGTGTGGAAAATGCACACCTGCAGTTTCAGGGACAGTTTCTTCCCAGCTCTAGTCAGGCAGCTAAAGCTTCCTATCACTAACTAGAGAGCAGGACAAGCAGGATCTTTGAAGAGAAGGAATGGGTGACATTTAGGGTTGAGACCCTTCTTCAGTCTGAAGAAAGGTCTCAACCCAAAACATCACCCATTCCTTCTCTCCAGTGATGCTGCCTGTCCCGCTGAGTTACTCCAGCATTGTGTGTCTATCTTTGGTGTAAACCAGCATCCCCAGTTCTTTCCTACACAACTACTGACCTCCCATCTACCTCATTGGAGATCCCGGGACTCTCTTTAATCAGACTTTACTCTGCACTAAATGTTTTTCCTGTAACTGCACAGTCAGCTTGATTGGAGTCATGTGTAGCCTTTTTACTGGCTGGACAGCACGCAACAAAAAGCTTTTCCCCGTAACGCTGTACATCTAAAGTAACAGTCACTATTATAGAGATAGAAAAACAAAACTCCTGGTCAATAGAGTAACCTTCTGGCCATTACTTTAACACTATCGCTCGCTCGTGTGTCAGACGTTAGCTCGCTGTTGGCTTCCATCGCCGTCCAACATGTTGACAGAATTGGTCCCCCGACGCGTCACAGAGTGCATCGTGTTGTCTTCTGTCATTACTCTATTAATCTTACTTATAACTATTATTTATCTTATTACTATTATTATTTTATTTTCCTACCTTTTCTTGTTCTGTATTTTTTATGCTCTGTGTAAAGCACTTTGAATTGCCATTGCTGAATGAAATGTGCTATATAAACTTGCCTTGCATTAATTGAGGTGCTCATACATTATGTCACAAGCACCTCAGGTTAACAGTCAGTGCACTTAATGCAACGAACATAGTTCTTCTCCACATCTGAGAGAATGCCAGCCATGGGCGGCAGTGTGGCCCAAAGATACTAGAGGAACAAGGTGAACCACTCCGTTGAAATCGCCTATACTGAAGTGTAGTACGCAAAGGAGTGCAACGTCCGCCATTTTAGTAGGCAAAACCTGCCGTCCGCTCTGCCTCTCGCAGTGTAGTCAGTGTTTTGGGGGAACAGTATGTGTGATGATACCATTAAAATGCAGAGTATATCTCATCTACCAATTCACAGATTTTTGTTATTTTTCTTTTAAAATGTTTCTGCAGGTTTCTGCTGACTAAAATGGTTCCGTGACGTACTACGGTTTTTAGGGTCGAGTGGTCTATCGTGCTCTGCTCTATTATCTTTGGTGTGGCCTAGCAGTAGAGTTGTTGCCTTACAGTGCCAGAGACCCGGCTTCGATCCTGACGCTTGTGTGCACAGTTTGTACGCTCTCCCCGTGACCTGCGTGGGTTTTCTCCAGGATCTCCGGTTTCCTCCCACACTCCAAAGACGAACAGGTTTGTTGGTTAATTGACTTGGTATTAAAAAAAAAATGTAAACATTGTTCCTGGTGTGTGTAGGGTGGTGTTAATGTGCGGGGATCACTGGCAACTCCACTGCGCTACCCTAGGGGCACATCATGATAATGAAAGATTTATAGAAGCCACTTACCAAATCCTTACCTGCTGTTCCAAAGACATTAGTCACTTTGTCAGGTGTTCAAAGGGCATACTGGTCTACCAAAGAAATAATGACAAGATTACTATTGTGTCCACCACAAGACAAGTCACACAAGCATTCAAAGTCATAGACAATTCCACCAGGTGGCGCTTCAATGGCAGCCTGGCCTACAGTCTGTCTGCCCCTCTTGTCTTTTTTCCGTTATTTTTCGTGAGTTTTAAAAGTATGTGTTGATGTTTGCGTTAAAATATATTTTTTGTGTCCTGTTGCTTTTTATTGTAATGACTGTAGGGCAAATGTAATTCCTCGTACGCTGCAAAACATACGCGGCTAATGAAGTATGATTGTGATAGTCACTCAAAAAGAACAGAAACCTGCCATTCGGCCCATCTTTTGCATGCTGACCAAAATGCACCATCTAGACGAGTCCCAGCAGCCTGCGTTTGGCCAATATATCGCTCTAAATCTTTCGTATCCATGTGCCCGTCAATATGTCTTTTAAATGTTTTAGTACCTGCCCTGACTACCTCCTTCGGCAGCAGGTTCTATACACCCACCACCCTCTGTGTGGAAAAAGTTGCCCTGTTAAATCTTGCCCCTCTCACCTTAAACTTATGTCCTATCATATCATATATCTACAGCCGGAAACAGGCCTTTTCGGCCCTCCAAGTCCGTGCCGCCCAGTGATCCCCGTACATTAACACTATCCTACACCCACTAGGGACAATTTTTACATTTACCCAGCCAATTAACCTACATACCTGTACGTCTTTGGAGTGTGGGAGGAAACCGAAGATCTCGGAGAAAACCCACGCAGGTCACGGGGAGAACGTACAAACTCCTTACAGTGCAGCACCCGTAGTCCTCTGGTTGTTGGTAAAGTCTCCGTGATAAAAAGACTGCATTCACCCCATCTATTCACCTCATGATCGCATACACCCCAATAAGTGCACCCCTCATCCTCCTGCGCTCCTCGGAATGAGATCCCAACAGGCCCAACCTCTCCCTACAGCTCAGGCCCCCAAGTCCTGGCAACATCCGTGTAAATTTTCTCTGCACTTTGGCCAGCTGAACAATATCCTTCAGAAAAGCAGGGTCACCAAAACTGAACGCAAAACTCCAAATGCAGCCTCGCCAATACCTTGTGTAACTGTAACACAACACCCCAACTTCAATACTCAATGCCTTGACTGATAAAGGCCAATGGACCAAAAGCCATCTTGACCAGCCCGTGACGCAACTTTCAAGGAACTATGTACCCGCACCAGTTCCCTCTGTGTAAGAAGGAATGGCAGATGCTGGTACACACCGAAGAAAGACACAATGGAGTGACTGAGTGGGACAGGCAGCATCTCTGAATAGAATGGGCAACGTTTTAGGTCGAGACCCCACTTCGGACAGCCTGAAGGGTCTCGACCTAAAATGTCACCCATTCCTTCTATCCAGAGATGCTGCCTGTCCCGCTGAGATACTCCAGCATTTTGTGTCTGTCCTTGATCCCTCTGCTCAACAACCCTCCCCAGGACCCTGCTATACATCAACTCGTCAGCTAAAATTGACACAAGACTAGCAAGCCCAACCCGTAGACTTCTTGGAGAGACAAGGAACTGCCGATGCTGGAACCCTGCATAGAATACAAAATGCTGGAGTAACTCAGCAGATCAGGCAGCATCTCTGGAGGGACTGGATAGCTCTTCGGTCTGAAGAAGGGTCCCGACCCAAAAACGTCACTCAACCCTTTTCTCCAGAGATGCTGCCCGACACGCTGAGTTACTCCAGCACTTTGCAGAAGTCCTATTTCGGGATAGGTGACAATGAGGAATGAGGAATGAACCGTTCCAATGAGGAATGAACCGTTCTTCAGACTTCCAGTGCTTTCGTATCATCAGCAGCCCCCACAGGCCAAATGCTTGACACAAGCGCAGGATCATCCATTTTGCAGGCTGGTATTAGAGCCAGCCTGGGTTCCTCAGCTTGCACTAAGTTGCCCCAGCCTCTGTCATTTCTCCAACAACCAAAAGAATAAAGTTCTCAGCCCTCAGGCTCATGGTATTAGTGTCTTGAGACTAGGGGTGCCAACTATCTCGCTCCAAATAAGGGACAAGGTGACATCACCGCCCCGCGCCCCACATGACCTCACCCAGCCAGCTGCCACGTGCTCCCGCTCCACCAATGGCGGCCGCCCGGGCCGGGAGGAGGATTGCTATGCAACCTCCATCAGGCGGCGGCCAGGCCTACAGCACCCACCCCCCCCCCCCCCATGGCCTAATACCCCCCCCCCCCCCCATGGCCTAAGGGCGGTTCCGTAAGGGGCAGACCAATTTCGCCCAAAATACGGGATGTCCCGGCTAATACGGGACAGTTGGCAAACCCTACTTGAGACAAACCTGTGCCAAACTGTGAAAACTGGAATACAAAATGGTTACCAACAACCCTTGAAGCAGAGGAGAGGACAGTGCCAGGGTAGCTACCGATTATTGTCCAATGGACCTTGCTTTGAACAACGGGGCACACGATGAATCAGGCTAAGTCCCAAAACATTCTTGTCAAGTGTTGCAATGCTGAGGCTCATCAAGGCACTGGTCAGGCCGCATGTGGAATACTGTGAGCAAATTTGGGCCCCATATCTGCGGAAGGATGTGCTGGCTCTGGAGAGGATCCAGAGGAGGTTTGCATGAATGATTCCAGGAATGAGTGGGTTAGCATATGATGAGCATTTTTGACAGCACTTGGCCTCTACTCACTGGAGTTTAGAAGGTTGAGGGGGGACCTCATTGAAACTTATAGAATAATGAAAGGCATAGAGAGAGTGGATGTGGAGAGGATGTTTCCACTAGTGGAAGAGTCTAGGACCAGAGGTCATTGTCTCAGAATTAAAGGGCGCTCTTTTAGAAAGGTGGTGAGGAGGAACTTCTGTAGTCAGAGGCCAGTTAATCTGTGGAACTCATTGCCACAGAGGGCTGTGGAGGCCAAGTCAGTGGATATTTTTAAGGCATAGACAGATTCTTGATTAGAACGGGTGTCAAGGGTTATGGGGAGAAGGCACGAAAATGGGATTAGGAGGCAGAGATCAGCCATGATTGAACAGTGTAGACTCGATGAGCCGAATGGCCTAATTCTATTCCTCTAACTTGGATACAAAGTGCAAAGAGTTAATGTCAGAATAAAAGGGTCTGTGCAACAAAAAAAAAAGCATTTTACATTTGGGGGAGGGAAGGAACAGGTTTGAGAGAAGAGGTTCTTTCCAGCATGAACATAGCTAGTCCTGTTATGCTAACCATTGCTTCTACCTTTGTTGCAACATTATCTATCACCACTAGAGGCTCTCGGAGAGTTGCATGGCTAGCAGGCTGGGTCTTGGATATAAAAGGACACAAAGTGCTTTCAATGCGTCCGAGTTTAGAGATACAACACAGAAGCAGGTCCTTCAGCTCACCGAGTCTGCACTGACCAGCGATCACAATCCTACCCACACCAAGGACAATGTAACTGAGCTAATTAACCTGCAGATGGACACAGAATGCTGGATAAAATCAGCAGGACAGGCAGCATCTCTCTGGAGAGAAGGAACATGTGACGTTTCGGGTAGAGACCCTTCTTGCTTTGTAAGCTCACACACATTTAAAAAAAAACACATTCTTATTGGGTAGGAAAAGAAAATGCAGACGCTGGTTTAAATCGAAGGTAGACACAAAAAGCTGGAGTAACTCAGCAGCATCTTGGGAGAGAAGGAATGGGTGATGTTTCGGGACGAGACCTTTTTCAAACACATTCTTATTGTCTGTCCCAGGCAGCCGGTGGAGTCGGTAATCTACACAAGTACTGGGGAGCAGCAGACTGAGGAGGGAGATGACGTGCATACCTGTGATGCCGAAATACGGGACGCATCTTGCCGTGCTGTGAGATCGGAGGACGAGACGTTGGCGGGAGCCCCTCTGTGCAGCCTCATGCTGACCTTGCGCTCCCTCTCCGCTCGAGAGATGGGCCTGGGCGAGGTATTTGCTGCTAGGACAAGAGGCACTCGTTAAACCACATTCCCCACATACCGTTGTGCCAATAATTAGCAGACGGGAGAGTTATCCTGTGTAGGAAAACAAAACTGCAGATGCTGGTTTAAAATCGAAGGTAGACACAAAATGCTGGAGTAACTCAGCAGGTCAGGCAGCATCTCGGGAGAGAAGGAATGGGTGACGTTTCGGGTCGAGAACCTTCTTCAAACTGATGTCAGGGGAGGGGGCGGGACAGAGATAGAACGTAGTCAGAGACAGGAAGACTAGTGGGAGAACTGGGAAGGGGATGGAGAAAGCAGGAATGATCTGAAGTTAGAGACGTCAATGTTCATACCACTGGGGTGTAAACCACCCAAGCGAAATACGAGGTGCTGTTCCTCCAATTTGCGTTGGGCCTCATTCTGACAATGGAGGCGGCCCAGGACAGAAAGGTCAGATTTATCCTTCCTGGTTCACGTACCATGTCAATGGATATTTTTACGGCAGCGATTAGATTCTTGATTAGTACGGTGAGTACTGTCAGGGGTTACGGGGAGAAGGCAGGAGAATGGGGTTGAGAGGGAGAGATAGATCAGCCACGATTGAATGGCTGAGCCGACTTGATGGGCCGAATAGAACAATTCTGCTCCTGTCACATGAATTTCAGAGATGATTATAGTGGTTCGGGGAAATGCGGGATGCCTTTAATGGGTAAGACTTTAGAGAGAGAAAGAGCATGAAACAGGCCCTTCGACTCAGAGTTCACGCCAACCAGCGATCACCCCGTATGCCAGCACTACCCTACACACACCAGGGGCAATTTAACTGAGCCAGTTGACCTGCACGTCTTTGGAGTGTGGGAGAAAACCGGAGCACCCGAACAAAATTCACATGGTCACGGGGAGAAGGTACAAACTCCGTACAGTCAACACATGTTGTCAGGATCGAACCCGGGTCTACTGCCGTGGTCTAATATTAACACCTAGGAAGGAACTGCAGATGCTGGTTTACACTGAAGATAGACACAAAATGCTGGAGTAACTCAGCGGGAGGGGCAGCATCTCTGGAGAGGAATGGGTGACGTTTCTGGCCTTGACCGGAAACGTCACCCGTTCCCTCCTGTCCAGGGATGCTGCCTGCCCCGCTAAGTCTAATATTAACGGTGCTTAAAATAGGAGACCCAGGACCACCAATGGCAGGAGTCAGCTACACCAAGCCGACCCTTCAGCAGTCAGATGCCAGATCCATTTATTTTGCTCAGGAGAAAGATAAAATTAACCAAGTTTATTCCAGCGCCAATCGTAAAAAGATACAACTGGATTTGCCGGCAAACGTACAGCAATGTAATGAACCCAAAGGATGCCCAAAATATACAAAGACCCCATTTATAGGGCACCATGGATCACAAAATATTTTTGGCAAGTTATTAGCATGGGTCAATAATAATAGACTTCTCGTATGCTAACGGACATACGATCTCCCAATCTACTCCATTCTGACTTGCATTTTAAATTTTTTTATTTTTTTTTTAAAATCGGCATTTTCTCTGTAGCTTTGACACACAGAAAATAGGTGCAGGAGTAGGCCATTCGAGCCAGCATTGCCATTCAATATGATCATGGCTGATCATCCAGAATCGGTACCTCATTGCTGTTTTCTCCCCATATCCCTCGATTCCTTTAGCCCCAAGAGCTATAATCTAACTCCCTCTTGGAAACATCGAGTGAATCGGCCTCCACTGCCTTCTGTGGCAGAGAATTCCACAGCTTCACAACTCCCTGGTTGAAAAAGTTTTTCTTCATCTCAGTCCTAAATGGCCTACCCCTTATTCTTAAACTGCGACCCCCCTGGATCTGGACTCCCCCAACATCAGGAACGTATTTCCTGCATCTAGCCTGTCCAATCCCTTAATAATTTTATTTGTTTCACTACGATCCCCTCTCATCCTTCTAAATTCCCTTGAATATAAGCCCAGTCGACCCATTCTTTTAGCATATGTCAGTCCCGCCATCCCGGGAATTAACCTGGTGAAGCTACGCTGCACTCCCTCAATAGCAAGAACTAGACAAAGTGGACCTATTGGGCCAAAACGTCTCCTGCATTGGTGCAGTACCCTATCCTCCCCCTCCTTCCCCCTTATCCTTCCCCCTTATCCTCCCCCCCTCCCTCCCTCCCCCCCCCCCCCCCCCCCCCCCTAGGAGATAGATTTAAACTTTAAAATGTGAATAACTTTAAAAATATAACCCATTTCAATGAAACTTCTTCCATTAGCACCAAAGGGACAACGGTGAGTAAGGAGGGCCTAAAATTGTCATGCTATCGTGTACCGGTTTGGCTGTAGTTCAGGAACAAACAAACGAGAGTTTTAGTAGGTAGATGTCCTTCCTCCAATTAGGAGACCAAAACCGTACACCACACTCCAGCGCATAACAAAAAAGGTTTTCACTGTACCCCAGGACACGTGATGATAGACTAAAGCAAGAGAGAAGATACTGACCCGACTGCTGGACACGGGCGGCCTGAGTGGGGAGGGCGGCATCTTGACCGTTCCGTAACCGGCTGCCCACGGCGACGGCCCCCGTGCCGGCCGGCAGAACCCGCGTCGCGGAACTGCGCGTCTGCACTACGCGCTCTTCGCGCTCGTGGTCTCTCCGCTCACGCTCGCTCTCCTCTGGGGTGCGGCCCGCGCCCTGGAAATGAGAAAGGAGGACGTTGGCAACTCTCGAAATGAAAACGCCATTCACTCAGGCTTCTGCCTCTCTTCACCCCAGACATGCCCATCAGTTCTTCACGCCTCGATCATTGAACATGTTGGCGACCGATCATCACTTCAACGCCCGTCCCACATCCAGGATCTTTTAGCACTAGATATACATCCATGTCCTCCACGGCTTTCTGTGGTAGAATTCCACACGTTCACCATTCGCTGGGTAAATACATCTCCCAATTGTAGTTCTCAAATGGCATCTACCATATCCCCAAGGATGGGGAAACATCCTTAAAATATAGTCAGTTTAGTTCCATGGGAAGAATTGGACAGGTTTATGATAACTCAAAAGTCATGGTGTCATCCTGCATGGAAAAAGATCTTTTGGCCCAAATGCACCACCTACACTAGTCCCACCTGCTTGCATTTGGCACACATCCCTCCAAACTGTTCCTATCCATGTGCCTGTCCAAATGTCATTCTTCATAACTCCAGTGAAAGTGGGCCTAATTTCTTTAGATTTAGAGATACAGTGCGGAAACATGTCCTTCAGCCCACCGAGAAGGCACCGACCAGCGATCCCTGCACACTAACACTATCCAACACACACTAGGGATAGTTTGCACATTTTACCAAGCCAATTAACCTACAAGTCTTTGGTGTGTGGGAGGAAACTGAAGATCTTGGAGAAAACCCATGCGATCACAAAAGACAACAGGTGCAGGAGGAGGCCATTCGGCCCTTTGAGCCAGCACCACCACTCAATGTGATCATGGCTGATCATTCCCAATCAGTACCCCGTTCGTGCCTTCTCCCCGTACCCCCTGACTCCGCTATCCTTAAGAGCTCTATCTAGCTCTCTCTTGAATGCATTCAGCGAATTGGCCTCCACTGCCTTCTGAGGCAGAGAATTCCACAGATTTACAACTCTCTGACTGAAAAGGTTTTTCCTCATCTCCGTTCTAAATGGCCTACCCCTTATTCTTAAACTGTGGCCTCTGGTTCTGGACTCCCCCAACATTGGGAACATGTTTCCTGCCTCTAACGTGTCCAACCCCTTAATAATCAAATATGTTTCGATAAGATCCCCTCTCATCCTTCCAAATTCCAGTGTATACAAGCCTAGTCGCTCCAGTCTTTCAACATATGACAGTCCCGCCATTCCGGGAATTAACCTAGTAAACCTACGCTGCACGTCCTCAATAGCAAGAATATCCTTCCTCAAATTTGGAGACCAAAACTGCACACAGGACTCCAGGTGCGGTCTCACCAGGGCCCTGTACGGGGAGAACGTGCAGGTTTGAGGGCTAATTGTCTTCTGAAAAATTGTAAATTGTCTCTAGTATTTGTCGGATAGTGCAAGTGTGCGGGAATCGCAGGTTGGCACGGACTCGGTGGGTCGAAGGGCCTGTTTCTCTAAACTAAACTCCAGAGAATGTTGGTCAATCCTACTCACATCCTACTCACATTTTTAATAGAACTACTCCCCTTTCATTCATTGAGCAACTGCACAGTAAAGGATCTGAACAGAGTGCAATGTTACACAATTCTTTTTTTTTTAAATTGGATGTTATATGAAAAAACATCTGATTGCAAGCCTGTGCCCAGCACCCAAATACACCCGTGTAACACGCCTGGACTTACAAACTTCAGCATGTTCCAATCAAAGACGTAGTCGTACGAGAAGCCCTGCCGGTGGAAAAGGTTCCTGAAAAGCTGGCGCAGGTACGAATAGTCAGGCTTGTCGTCAAAACGCAAGGAGCGACAGAAGTTCAGGTAGGTAGAAAACTCAGCTGAGAGAGGAAAGAAGGGGAAAATAAAAAGATCAGGATCACAGACGCACTGAAACACGACTTCTCAGCCAAGAGACACTGGGACAACCAAGAGTCAGTGGGACACGTCACAGAGGAATATCAAGTCACAAGCAAGGATATTTAGCGTAGGATGGAACTGCAGATGCTGGTTTACACCGAAGATAAGACACAAAATGCCGTAGTATCTCAGCGGGACAGGCAGCATCTCTGGATAGAAGGAATGGTGACGTTTCGGGTCGAGACCCTTCTTCATACAGAGAGTAAAATAGTATTATCGACTAGAAACATCACCCATTCCTTCTATCCAGAGATGCTGCCTGTCTCGCTGAGTTAATCCAGCATTGTGTCTATCTTCAGCACGGATATTTAGTCTGGAGAAAGAGCGATGCATGCAAACTTGGAGCCATAGAGCACGGAAAGAGGCCCTTTGGCCCAACTTGTCCATGCTGACCAAGATGCCCCAGCTAAGCTACTTCGATTTGTCCATGTTTGGCCATAACCCTACAAAGTCTTTCCTATCCATGTATCTATCCAAATTCCTTTCAAGTGTTATTGTATTTGCCTCAACTACTTCCTTTGGCAAGAGAGAAAATGCTGGAGAAATTTGGTAGGTCAGTCAGCATCTCTGGAGGACATGGATAGGCGACGTTTCGAGTCGGGACCTTTCATTCAGTCTGAAGAAGGACCCCCGACCTGAAAAACATCACCTATCCATGTGCTCCAGGGATGCTGCCTGACCCACTGAGTTACTCCAGCGTTTTGTGTCTTCCCTTGTTAAACCAGCATCTGCAGCTCCTTGTATCTACTTCCTCTGGCAGCTTGTTCCATGTACGCACCACGCCACTGCAGAAGTTAAATTACAACATAGACCACAACATTTAAGATTCTGCCCCACGTCACTTACTTGCCAAGTAATCCATTTACTTGAACTGCAAGAGGCAAGGAATACCAGGCTTTGAAGATGAAGGCACAGTGGTAGAGTTACTGCCGCACAGCGCTTACAGCACCAGAGACCCGGGATCGATCCTGACTACGGGTGCTGTCTGTAAGGTGTTTGTACGTTCTCCCCGTGACCTGCGTGGGTTTTCTCCGAGATCTTCGGTTTCCTCCCACACTCCAAAGACGTGCAGGTTTGTAGGTTAATTGGCTTGGTATAAACGTAAATTGTTCCCAGTGTGTGTTAATGTGCGGGGATCGCTGGTCGGCACGGACTCGGTGGGCTGAAGGGCCTGTTTCCGCGCTGTATCTCTAAAACCAATTCTCATGAAGGATACCCATGGAAAGCGAGCAGCAGGATATGGTCCAATCAGTCTGAATTTGGACATCAGGCTGATCGAACCGGAACTAAAGGGATTGGGTGCGAAGAGAGGAAAACAAAATGCGAGAACAATGACAAGAGGAGTGGCATCATAATATTATGAAGAACTACGGATCAAGGAGGTATTTGAAGCAGGGACTATCCCAACATTTAACAAACAGTTAGGCAGGTACATGGATAGGACAGGTTTGGAGGGATATGGACCAAATGCAGGCAGGTGGGACTAGTGTAGCTGGAACAGGTTGGGCCGAAGGGCCCGTTTCCACACTGCATCACTCTATGACTCTAAAAGTTAACGAAGAGACCTTTGTTGTCAAACTTCCACCATTTTCTAAAGCAAAGTTAAAAAAAAGGGCAGGCTGATAAAGATTTTCCAGGTGCAAGTCCGTGAGTCAACATGCACGATCGCCTGCAGGCACAGCAGAAAACATTGACTAGGAACCCAACCTTGGCATTGACACACGAGTTTAAAGCACATACAGTATTTAAAGAACCGCAGGGAAGGGCAACTCAGAAATTTGTTCCTTCAGACGCTAAGCAAACAAACTCACCGATAGTCAACAAAGAAGGCATCAAATGTAACCGGAATTCTGTGCTTCTTCGAATATGTAGGTTCATAATTTCATGAATTCTAGGGAGGATTAGGCCATTCGGCCCATCAAGTCTATACTCTGCCATTCAATCATGGCTGATCTATCTTTCCCTCTCAACACCATTCTCCTGCCTTCGCCCCATAACCCCTGGCACAAATACTAATTAAGAATCTGTCATCGTCGGCCTAAAAAAAATCAATTGACTTGACCTCCACAGCCTTCTGTGGCACTTAATTCCACAGATTCACCACACTTATATCAACAGTAGGCCAGGACATAAGGCAGAGGGTGTGCAGCATAGGTTTACTAGGTTAATTCCCGGAATGGCGGGACTGTCATATGTTGAAAGACTGGAGCGACTAGGCTTGTATACACTGGAATTTAGAAGGATGAGAGGGAATCTTATCGAAACGTATAAGATTATTAAGGGGTTGGACACGTTAGAGGCAGGAAACATGTTCCCAATGTTGGGGGAGTCCAGAACAAGGGGCCTCAGTTTAAGAATAAGGGGTATGCCATTTAGAACGGAGATGAGGAAAAACTTTTTCAGTCAGAGTTGTGAATCTGTGGAATTCTCTGCCTCAGAAGGCAGTAGAGGCCAATTCTCTGAATGCATTCAAGAGAGAGCTAGAAAGAGCTCGTAAGGCTCGAAGGGCCGAATGGCCTCCTCCTGCACCTATTGTCTATTGTCTATTTAGGATGGACAAACCCAGACGAGGCGAGTTACCGGAGCTCTTAACATAATGGTGTAGGAAAATAACTGCAGATGCTGGTACCAATCGAAGATATCACAAAATGCTGTAGTAACTCAGCAGGTCAGGCAGCATCTAGGAGTGAAGGAATGGGTGACGTTTCAGGTCGAGACCCTTCTTCAGACTGAAGAAGGGTCTCGACCCGAAACGTCACCCATTCCTTCTCTCCCGGATGCTGCCTGACCTGCTGAGTTACTCCAGCATTTTGTGATACTCTTAACATAATGGGATACCTAATGTGCAGGTACTAAAAAACACCTGCGTTAAAAGGTCCACAGACAAAACATTTCAATTTAGTAACGGCTTTGCCATATTATTCTTAACATAAGGGATTATAATCCAAAACAAGTTTTTGCTGGTAGTCTCAGTAATATCTAATCACCACCGAGTTCACTGATGCTATGCGAGGTTAAATGTGATACCAAGTTCCCTGGATGTGGGTTGAACAAGCTGCCAGCCTTGAAAAGCGCTCTGCTAATATGTACCCAATTGTTCAGAGTTCAGCAGGATTTTAATAAAAGCTTCAACTGGCTGACTTCCGTGGGTAAAAGATTTTCATTTGTTCCATTCCCAGCACATAAGATAATTAAACACTCTTGGGCCTTGAAGTCAATAAAGGTGGGGAATGTCATTTCTGTGGTACAAGCCATAGGCTTGTACGTAGCTGTTTAGAGATACAGCGCGGAAACAGGCCCTTCGACCCACCCAGCCCGTGCCGACCAGCGATCCCCGCACATTAACACAATCCTACACACACTGGAGACAAGTTACACTCATACCAAGCCAATTGACCTACAAACCTGTACGTCTTTGGAGTGTGGGAGGAAACCAAAGATCTCTGAGAAAACCCACGGGGAGAACGTGCAAACTCCGTAGACAGCACCCGTAGTCGGGATCAAACCCGGGTCTGTGGCACCGCGAGGCAGCAACTCTAACGCTGCGCCACCCGGTGGTAAATGGGAATTAACTTGATGCCGCGATTACCCGAGCGGAAAGCAAACACCCATCAATGCCAGGGGCACTCACACGGGTAGCTCTTGCACAACACTTCGATTGGAGTGGACATCTTTTTCTCGCTGATGCGCTCGTACTTCTGCCGTTTAGTGGCCGCTTTCAGTCCCTGCCATGGCAACGAGCCCAAGTTAAAATACATCAGGACGTAACCCAGTGACTCCAGGTCATCACGGCGACTTTGCTCTGTGGAGATTTTTTTTTTTTTTCATTTTAAAAAGTCTAGGCGCCAAGATTTAAATTCAAGAGTTACTAGCAATGGCATTAAGGGATTCTCTAAATTCACAAACCAAAAGCATCTCTCAATTTCCCCCAGTACAACAGAAGATAATACTTTATTGTCACAGTGAAATTCTTTGCTTGCAAACCTTGCCAAGGTATGCAAATAGTCACCCATAAAGGGCACTTACAAAATTACAGATTCCCCCCCCCGCCCCCCAGGTCCCCCTTTTTGTTCTCCCCCCCCCCCCCCCTCCCTCCAGGCAATCCCCCCACGCCGGGCCCTCCATTGTTCTTCACACCAATCCCCCCACTCCTGGCCCTCATCGTAAGAACATATCTGCAAAATTATCTGTGCTAGTTGTTATAGTACATGCCTCCTCTGGCAGCTCCTTCCACATACCCCCCGTGATGGTTCATTAAACAGGGAACAGTGCAGCACAGGAACAGACCCTTCGGGCCACAATACTTGTACCGAACATGATGCCAAGTTTAAAACTTAGCTTAAAAAACTTTAAGCTTAAGATTTAAAGCTGAAAGTTTAAACTTGAACAAGTTCGGTTCATTAAGGTGGCCTTCTCCCTCCTGAGCCCAATTGCAGCATTAATCATGGACTGTTTTCCTCCTCCATTCCCATCTCTCTCACACACACACAAGCTCCCTTCCCAGTCATTGAAGATCTGTCTTCCTCTAACCTTCTCTTCCCACCACCCACTCCCTGCCCTCCTCCCCCCTACCTCCAATATTGTCTGAAACTACAAAGGCTGTGCAGTGATTGCAGTGTGTAAGTCACCGATCGCTTACCGATGCCCAGGTGGGTGTTGATGGAGGCGTACCGCGCTGTACCAGTCAGATTTTTGTTTTCCCGATATGGGATGTGCTGGTGAGTCCGCGCGTCGCGATATTTCTTGGCCAGGCCAAAGTCGATGATGTAAACCAGATTCCCCTTCTTGCCCAAGCCCATGAGGAAGTTGTCTGGTTTCACATCGCGGTGGATGAAGTTTTTGGAATGAATATACTCAATTCGACTGATCTGGAGAGGCGGCAAAGTGAAGAAAGGCACAGGAATTGTGCATCAGCGACTCATTATCAGCTTCTGAACATTGGAGATGCACCAGACCCGGCTTTCTGCTCCGGCCAGATATTTTTTTAGTTTAGTTAAGAGACAGCACAGAAACAGGCCCCTCGGCCCACCGAGGAAATCGAAGATCTCGGAGAAAGCCCACGGGGAGAACGTACAAACTCCGTACAGACAGCAGCCGTAGTCGGGATGGAACCCGGGTTTGCGGCGCCGCAAATGCTCTAAGGCAGCAACTCTACCTCTGCACCTCTGTGCCACCGGAATGCCCCAAAATACGAAGAATTCTTACTTGCAGCAGCACAACTGATTGCAAACACAAAGTTCAACAGATAATATTAAACAAAAAACGTTTAATAAATTTAAAAAACTCGATATAATGCAAAAACACAAAGCCCAAGGTCCCTAATTCAACCCAGGCAGTTTGTTGTTTAGTTGGAGTTCGTAGCGTTCAAGAGCCTGATGGTTGTTGGGAAGAAGCTTGTTCCCGGAACAGCACATTAGTTTCCAGATCTATTTTAGATTAGTTATGGAGATACAGCGTAGAAACAGCCCCTAGGGCCCACCGAGCCCACGCCGACCAGCATTCCCCGTACACGAGCACTATCCTACACGCACTAGGGACAATTTACAATTTTACACAAGCCAATCAACCTGCATATCATTGGAACGTGGGAGGAAACCGGAGAAAACCCACTCGGACATGGGGAGAACACACAAACTCCGGACAGACAGCACCCCAGTCACGATCGATCCAGGGTCACCGGAGCTGTGAGGCAGCAACTCCACCGCTGTGCCACCGTGCCGCCCCTACTTCCTGACAGCAGGACTGATGGGTCTGGGCACGGTGGCGTGGGTTCTTGATGATGCCCGCTCCCTTTTTCAGACAGCACCTCTGCAAAGGAGAAGGCTCACCGTTTCCACTTTTCATAGTCATAAGAGAGAGGAGCAGAATCATGTCTGCACCACCATTCAATCATGGCTGACCTATTGCTCCCTCCTAACCTCATTCTCTTGCCTTCTCCCCATAACCCCTGACACCGCATTAATCATCTGTCTATCTCTGCCTTAAAAACATCCACTGACCTGGCCTCCACAGCCTTCTGCAGCAAGGAATTCCACAGATTCACCACCCTCTTTTCATCCTCTGCTGTGTCCCATTATCACCTTCTTTCATCCCCTGCCTTTTATTTAACTTCCCCCACCTCTGTCAAACCTTCCTGTTTGTTCCCTTCCTCCTCTACATTTTAAACTTCTATGTGCACTTTAGCATCTCGCAGATGCTGCCTAACCTGCTGAGCATTTCCAACAATTACACTTCTCGTTTCAGATCGCCAGCAGGGATTTATTATTTGTGTTAAAAACGTTTCTGATACGTAATCTGGAGTTTCAAGAACTAACAACCCACGGGTTCCTCATTTGTTCAGTTTAGGCCCCGCGAATCCTTGCTTCAGTTCCTCGTTATAAAACACTATTTAACTTGAGCTGGGAAAATGAGAAGTTGAAAAGATAAATCAACTGCATCTCACGCCAAAAAACCTGCCATGGTCAGCATGAAATTGGACACTTAGTTTTGGAGATTTAGCATGGAAACAGGCCCTTTGGCCCACCCAGTCCACACTGACGAAGTTCACACTAGTTCTATGTTGTGCCCCACGTTCTCACCAATTTGCGTACGTTTGCACACTTCTTTGGCACGGGGAAGGAAATCAGAGTAGCCGGAAGTGAAAAGGGGACCGTGCGAACTCCAGAGACAGCACCCAAGGTTAGGATCAAGCCCAGGTCTCTGGCACCGTGAGGAAGCAGCTCTAGCCACCGTCCATTGCTCCTCAGCATGAAACTCTTGCAAGTAAAACTCTCTCCTGCTGGTGATATAATTGCTTTCTTGGTGAGAATTAAAAGCTGGGCGGATGTGCATGCTGATTAAATGTGTCGACCATTGATGCATTTCTTGCCCTTCCTCAACACCAGATGACAAATAGTAACACTTTACATTTATATAGCACCTTTGAAAAGTTACTTCCTACTGTGAACTCAAGAGATGGAATCTGGACTCTGGAGTAAGAGCTTATGAAGGTCAAACCCAAATACCTCAATTTTTGAGTGTGGGCAGAAGGGGGGAAATGTTTTGGAAATTGTTATAATTCTAGGCTTGTGCCAATATTTATATTGACATTAATATATTATTTTGACATTATCAACTCTGACATTGACCAGTGAAAATCAGCTACCCCATCCCCATTTAAAAGTGACCAAGTTTTAGAAAGCACGTCAGAAAAAGCTGCCGTACAAAGATTTTCGGGCAGCGCGGTGGCGTAGCGGTAGAGCTACTGCCTTACAGTGCCAGAGTCCCGGGTTTGAACCTGACTACAGGTGTTATCTGTACAGAGCTTGGATGTTCTCCCCATGACATGCGTGGGTTTCTCCGGGATCCTCCCACACTCCAAAGGTTTGTAGGTTAATTGGCATGGGATAATTGTAAATTGTCCCTAGTGTGTGTAGGACTAGTGTTTGTGTGTGGGGATCGCTGGTCGGTGCGGATTCGGTAGGCCAAAGGGCCTGTTTTCCGCCCTGTATCTCTAAACCAAAGTATTGCTGGACAAGAGACAAATGTACTCCAAAGACGTACAGGTATGTAGGTTAATTGACTGGGTAAATGTAAAAATTGTCCCTAGTGTGTGTAGGATAGTGTTAATGTGCGGGGATCGCTGGGCGGCGCAGACTTGGTGGGCCGAAAAGGCCTGTTTCCGCGTTGTATCTGAAATATGAAAATATATAATATGAAATGGGTGGACACAATTTGACAAGAAAAAACACCGCAGAGAATTTTGATTAGTATTCCCCATCATGTTAAGTATTGGTATTTGTTTCACATGCCATCTTCAATCCCCCATACCTGCTCATTTGCCCTTTAAATTTTGTGTTATTATTATTATTTGCATTGTATTTGTACGGGTGTCAGAGGTTATGGGGAGAAGGCAGGAGAATGGGGTTAGGAGAGATAGATCAGCCATGATTTGAAACGGAGGAGAAAAATGTTCCCAATGTTGGGGGGAGTCCAGAACCAGGGGGCCACCGTCTGAGAATAATGGAGAGGCCATTTAAAACCGAGATGAGAAAAAACTTTTTCACCCAGAGAGTTGTGAATTTGTGGAATTCTCTGCCACAGAAGGCAGTGGAGGCCAATTTACTGGATGAATTTAAAGAGAGAATTAGATAGAGCTCTAGGGGCTAGCGAAATCAAGGGATATGGGGAGAAGGCAGGCACGGGTTACTGATTGTGGATGATCAGCCATGATCACAATGAATGGCGGTGCTGGCTTGAAGTGCCAAATGGCCTCCTCCTGCACCTATTTTCTATTAGACTGGATGGGCCGAATGGCCTAATTCGTATCCTATCACTTATGATAGCATGAGAAAATATATCTTTTGTTCTCTTTCCAAATTTGAAAATTTAATCCAAGTTCATTTTATTCTTTGGTGGTTCCATAAACCCTTCCCCATTTTCCAGCTACGCCGCTCAGATTGGCCGCACGTTACGAAGGCTCATCCATACCATCTGGTCTGCCAGGAGCAGCACGGTCTTCAGACTGAACTTGCGCGAGCAGAAGTTGAAGAGGTCTTCGAGACTGGGCCCGAGGAGCTCCATCACCATCACGTTGTAATCCCCCTCGGCGCCGCACCATTTAATGGAAGGGATCCCAACTGCGGGCAAGAGAATCCAAACATCAGTCGCACATAGCCGCCAAAGCAAACGCGTAGGAAGGAACTGGTTTACGCCGAAGATGGGCACAAAATGCTGCTGCGACTCAGTGGGACAGACAGCACCCGTGGAGAGAAGGAATGGGTGAAGTTATGGGTCGACCCATAACGTCACCCATTCCTTCTCTCCAGAGATGCTGCCTGTCCCGCTGAGTTACTCCAACATTTTGCGTCCAACCACCAAGCGAACTGCTGGTTAATAACAACAACATAATCCTGCTCAATTGAAAGGGAAAGAGCAGTTGCTATAATTGACCTCCTCTTGCCAGGACACAGCACTTGGCCGATAACTGTGGTGGCTGCAACTGGCTGACAATATATAATTTGCACATGACCCAATTGTTTTTACTGTGTAATCAACACGTGCTGGTGACTCAAGAACTGAAAGATGTTTTGCTGCAGCAAGCAGCCAATACACACACAATAGAAAATCTGGCAGACACCATCTGTAACCACTTAGGATAAGATTCAGTGTTGTGCTCACCATCACGTGCACAAGGGTGACACTGTGGAGCTACTGCCTCACAGCGCCAGAGACCCAGGTTCGATCCTGACTATGGGTACTTGTCTGTACGGAGTTAATACACTCTCCCCGTGACCAGCGTGGGTTTTTTTAAAGTTTTTTTTTAAACGAGATCTTCGGTTTCCTCCCACACTCCAAAGACCTTCAGGTTTGTAGGTTAATTGGCTTGGTATGAATGTAAAACTGTCCCTAGTGTGTGTTGGATAGTGTTAGTGCATGGGGAAATCGTTGGCCAGTGCAGACTCGGTGGGCAGAAAGGCCCGTTTCCGCACTATATCTCTAAACTAAACCGTCGCAGTAGGAACACGGGAATACTGCTCAGACATCTTAAAATTGCGTGTAATCACACAAGTCCATGCTCATAAACGTTGCACCTCTGAAGAAGACGCAGGTTAAAAGTACCGTGGGAAACGAGGGATAATTGCATTGGTAGAAAGTAACACTTCCAATTCTTCATAAATTCATAGGTTCTAGGAGCAGAATTAGGCCATTCGGCCCATCAAGCCTACTCCTCATTTCAATCATGGCTGATCCATCTTTCCCTCTCCATCTCAATCTCCTGCCTTCGCCCCATAACCCCGGATACCTGTACTAATGAAGAATCTGTCAATTTACACCTTAAAAATACCCATTGACTTGGCCTCCATAGCCACACCGTGCATGAGATTGTGCATCGTCCGGCTCGAATTAACACGCTTTAATATCCAGAACGAGGTTTGATTTTAAAAAAATCACTAGACCAAGTGGACTCGTTGGGCCCAAACCTCTCCTGCATTGGTGCAGCACCCTATCCTCCCGTCCTCCCTCCTCACTCCATCCCCCTTAACCCCCCTCCCTCCAACCCCTCCCCCACTCCCCTTCCCCACTCCATCCCCCTCAACCCCCCCCCTCCCTCCTCCACCCCCCCCTCCCTCCTAGGAGATAGATTTAAATTTTAAAATGTGAATAACTTAAAAAATATAACACCCATTTCAATGAAATTTCTTCCATTAGCAAAGGGACGACGGTGAGTAAGGTGGGCCTAAAATTGTCGCGCTATCGTGTACCGTTTTGGCTGTAGTTCAGGAACAAACCAACAAGAGTCTGAGTATAAAGATTGTGTGCATTCACAGTAATCTTTGACTGCAAGATTTTAAATACTCAACTAACATGGAGTCAACTGTTACAACACAGCAGATCCAAACATGCAACTTCCTCACTAATCATGTCGTTGTTTAGCAATCATCCGTAATCTGGGAGGTGGTTAAACTGTCCCCACAGGAACACCTTTCAATTCCCACACACTTGCACGCACACAGAATTAAGAAACCGGCACAGTTGGACATGAAAGGATAAACCCTAGAGAAAACTAGGCCAAGTGGACCCGTTGGGCCCAAACCTCTCCTGCATTGGTGCAGCACCCTCTCCTCCCTCCCCCCCAACCCCCCCTTATCCTCCCTCCCTCCCCCCGCAAATCCCTGAGATAGATATTTCAACTTCAAAATGTGAATAACTTAAAAAATATAACACCCATTTCAATGCAACTTCTTCCATTAGCACCAAATGGACGACGGTTTTAGGTGGGCCTAAAATTGTCGCGCTATCGTGTACCGTTTTGGCTGTAGTTCAGGAACAAACAAACAAACAAACAAGAGTTTTAGTATATAGATGATTATGCATTGAAAGGTGTTTGACCACTCTGCAAATACATAATGGACACTTAATATTACATATGGGCTATAATTTAAACATAAAAGCTGGGTTTTTTTTGGCAGCTATTGAGTGGGCAATTGTATTTTGTGCAAGGACACGCGACTCTTTGACATTCCATTTGACAGTTTTACATCCGATGTCACGTAGAGGCATTGGGCGAGAAAGAGGAGGCGTGCAGAAACAGGAGCAGGATTATATAACAAAGATGTGATGGTCGAGTGACAGAGACCCAGGTTCGATCCCGACTACGGGTAGTCTGTACAGAGTTTGTACGGCCTCCTCATGTTTATTTTTAAAGTATGTGTATGTATATGTATGTGTGTGTGTATATACATATATATATATATATATACATACATACATATATATATATATATACATACATACATACGTGTACTTGTGGGTATGTGTGTATATACACACTGAACTCTTTTTCTTCTTGTTTATCGTATTGTTTGCAGTGTACTATGTTTACATATTCTGTTGTGCTGCACTAAGTAGGAATTTCATTGTTCTATCTGGGACACTGACAATAAAACACTCTGGACTCACTTGGGTTTTCTCCGATGTCTTCAGTTTCTTCCCACGCTCCAAAGACATACAGGTTTGTAGGCTAATTGGCATGGTATAAATGTAAATTGGCCCTAGTGTGTGTAGGATAGTGCAAGTCATAGAGTGATACAGTGCGGAAACAGGCCCTTCGGCCCAACATGCCCACACCGGCCAACATGCCCCAGCTACACTAGTCCCACCTGCCTGCGCTTGATCCATATCCCTCCAAAACCGTTCTGTCCATGTATCTGTCTTAATGTTTCTTAAACGATGGGATAGTCCCTGCCTCAACTACCTCCTCTGGCAGCTCGTTCCATACCCCCACCACCCTCTGTTTGACAAAGTTACCCTGCAGATTCCTATTATATCTTTTCTTCTTCACTTTCTACTCCAGCCTTTTGTGTCCATCTGTAGATACAAGGAACTGCAGGTGCCGTTTAACAAAAAAGAGGAAAAGTGCTGGAGTATCTCAGGGGTTCTGGCAGCATCTCTAAAAATACAGATGGGTGGCGTTTCAGGTCGGATCCTTCTTCAACGTATGAAGGTCCTGACCCAAAGTGTCACCCGACATGTTCTCCAGAGATGCTGCTTGACTCACTGAGTTACTCCAGCACTCTGTGTCCTTTAATGTATAAAACTGCTCAAGCAGCAGCAGTTCACAGGAAGCAGACAAATCCAAATCCGGACTGTGAGTACCCAGTCTCCTCGCAAAACAACAAAAGCTTGACAGTACAGTCAGGCAGCATGCACTTGCAAATAAACATACTTGTCCATGCCAAGTTAGATTTCACTTAAGGCAACTCTGCTCCAGATCTGATCACATTTCTTTGGCCCATGTTCAGACCAGGGCTGAATCCCAGAAGAGCAACTTTGCTTGACATGAAAGCCAACATTTGAGCAAACAAGGAGGGCCTCTGGAATCCTAACCAATATCTTAACATCCTAACCTCACCAAACCCAAGATAGACATAGCGGGACGGGCAGCATCTCTGGAGAGAAGGAATGGGTGACATTTCAGGTCGAGACCCTTCTTCAGAACCTGAACCCGAAACGTCACCCATTCCTTCTCGCCAGAGACTGCCTGTCCTGCTGAGTTACTCTAGCATTTTGTGTCTATCTTTGGTTTAAATCTGCAGTTCCTAATCTACCCTAACCTAACCTCGCATCCTAACTTATCCAAACCAATAGGCATCAAAAAGGCAAACTTCTGTAACTGGAATAATAAATAGCTCAAAGGAAGTCAGTTGTGATTATTGAACACCAATCACCGTAGCTATGGACATCGTAGCATCTGGCCCATATCCCTCCAAACCTGACCTATCCCTGTACCTGTTTAACTGCTCCTTTAATGTTGGGATAGTTCCTGCCTCAACTACCTCCTCTGGCAGCTCGTTCCACACACCCACCACCCTTTGTGTGAAAAGGTTACCCTGCAGATTCCTATTAAATCTTTTCCCCTTCACCTTAAACCTGTGTCCTCTGGTCCTTGAATCACCTACTCTGGGCAAGAGACTCTGTGCGTCTACCCGATCTATTCCTCTCATGATTTTATACACCTCTATAAGATCATCCCTCATCCTCCAAGGAGTGGAGTCCAGGCCTACTCAACCACTCCCTTTAGCTCAGATCCCCTTGTCCTATTAAATCTTTTCCCTTTCACCTTAAACTTACATCCTCTGGTCATCTATTCTGGGCAAGTCTGCGTCACCAGACGGGTCACCAAGGAGGAATTGAAACAGTCATTTCATTCCCACCCACGTTCCCTGGCAAGGTCCCCAAAATATCAGGCATGGCGACATGTGTTGTCAGACAGTACATATCCAGCCTTCATCTCCTATTTTGGGATGACTCAAACAAGCCCAGATGGAACAGAGAATTTCTGAACAGCATCCAATCCGGCAACACAGTTTACTTAGGAAAAGACTGCAGATGCTGGTTTAAATCGAAGGTAGACACAAAATGCCGGAGTAACTCAGCAGGTCAGGCAGCATCTCGGAAGAGAAGGAATGGGTGACGTTTCGGGTCGAGACCCTTCTTCAGACTTCAGCCACGTTCTCCCCGTGACTCCAGAGATGCTGCCTGACCCGCTGAGTTACTCCAGCATTTCGTGTCTACCTTCGATTTAAACCAGCATCTGCAGTTTTCTTTCCTTCCCCTTCTCGCAAATGCACTTCAGTTTCATCAGTTCCGACACAAACATCCTCTCTTACAACACCCTAAACTTCAATTAGCTTCAACTTGTTGAAATTCACACCCGACATTAAACGAGACAAAAAAGACCAAATGTAACTTTTCACTGAACCACAGTGGGGACATTTGGTCAAATACAAAAAGAAATTTTCAAGAGGTGGAGAAAAGACACTCTCAGCCGAATCTCACAACAAATCTTCACAGTTCAAAGTGATTCCACTGCAGTGTCTCTCCATTTGGACTCGCCCAAGAAATATGGACTCACCCAAGAAATGAAGAGTGCAAGAGAACAACATAAGGCATGTGTGTCGGAAGGAACGGCAAATGCTCGTTTACACCGAAGATGGACATGAAATACTAGGTTAATTCCCGGAATGGCGGGACTGTCAAATGTTGAAAGACTGGAGCGACTAGGCTTGTATACACTGGAATTTAGAAGGATGAGAGGAGATCTTATTGAAACGTATAAAATTATTAAGGGGTTGGACACGTTAGAGGCAGGAAACATGTTCCCAATGTTGGGGGAGTCCAGAACAAGGAGCCACAGTTTAAAAATAAGGGGTAGGCCATTTAGAACTGAGATGAGGAAAAACTTTTGCAGTCAGAGAGTTATGAATCTGTGGAATTCACTGCCTCAGAAGGCAATGGAGGCCAATTCTCTGAATGCATTCAAGAGAGAGCTAGATAGAGCTCTTAATAGGGCGGCACGGTAGCGCAGCGGTAGAGTTGCTGCTTTACAGCGAATGCAGCGCCGGAGACTCAGGTTCGATCCTGACTACGGGTGCTGCACTGTAAGGAGTTTGTACGTTCTCCCCGTGACCTGCGTGGGTTTTCTCCGAGATCTTCGGTTTCCTCCCACACTCCAAAAACGTACAGGTATGTAGGTTAATTGGCTGGGTAAATGTAAAAATTGTCCCTAGTGGGTGTAGGATAGTGTTAATGTACGGGGATCGCTGGGCGGCACGGACTTGGTGGGCCGAAAAGGCCTGTTTCCGGCTGTATATATATGATATGATATGATGATATGATTAAGGATAGCGGAGTCAGGGTGTACGGGGAGAAGGCAGGAACGGGGTACTGATTGAGAATGATCAGCCATGATCACATTGAATGACGGTGCTGGCTCGAAGGGTCGAATGGCCTCCTCCTGCACCTATTGTCTATTGTCAGGCAGCATCTCGGGAGAGAAGGAATAGGTGACGTTTCGGATCAGACCGAGGCATTTAACTTCTTCAGAGAAGCAATTAAACGAGTGAACAGAAATGCAGTCCCACCAGCGTTTTCCAGTCACTGGTGGCTTGCCCCTCCTTCCAACAGGACAAAATTACGAGAATGCTCTTGAAACCCCCCTGAAAATGTGGCATCTAGGCTGGGACCTCATCGGGACTTCTGCGGCCATTTGGACGGTTAAATTTCCCCCCCCCCCCCCCCGCGGCCAGGACTCTGAAACTCCGGCCCGGCCGGAGCAGGCAGATCTGTTCCCATAGCCGACTTCTGAACCAAATTTTCAGGTTGTATGTTGCCTCCCACCGAAGGACAAGTACCTCCTTAAGGCTCTGGAACCAAGGGCGTTTAGTTTTTAGTTTAGAGATACAGGCCCTTCGGCCCACCATGTCCACGCCGACCAGCGATCCCCGCACACCAACATTATCCTACACACATTAGGGACAATTTACATTCATACCAAGCCAATTAACCTACAAACCTTTACGGCTTTGGAGTGTGGGAGGAAACCGAAAATCTCAGGGAAAATCCACACGGGCACGGGGGAACGTACAAACTCCTTCTCGACAGCACCTGTACTCGGGATCGAACCCAGGTCTCTGGTGCTGTAAGGCAGCAACTCTACCACTGCGCCAGAAAAAAACGTGGTGGACCTGTAATTGTGTAGGTTGGTGGGGCAAACAGTTGTGGTTAGATGCCAGAAAATGCAACAATACAGGTACAGACCGTCAAAGGCCAGAGACAGTTGTCACATTTTCACTCTCGGCCGGTCTCCGCACACTGTTCCCAGACTCACCTCCTCCTTGCATCATTTTGTAAAACTTGCTTTCGATGTGGAGCTGTGGGTGTTTCGTTTTGACACATTCCAACTTTATTGCAACTTCTTCTCCAGTAGCTATGTTTGCACCTGTAAAACAGAGGGGGTGAAGAATGTAAAACAACCACTTGCCCTCTTTTGGACCTTCTCCACCCCCCCCACTACCAAAACAGAGCTCGCAACGGAGGGGGGGAGGGAAGGAGCCATCAGTATTCGATAATAAACCATGCATTTCCTCTCTCCATCCCTCCCCCACCCAAGTCGTACCAGCTCCAAAGTCATATAGATTCTCATTATCTGAACTTGTTCTCACCTCGGCCACAGTTAACACTGGCCTGTTTTCTAATCATCTTTACTTTTTTACATATCTTTCATTCATTTTGTCCACATCTCTTTACATCACCATCTATATCTCTCGTTTCCCTTTCCTGAAGAAAGGGTCAGCCTGAAGAAGGCTCTCGACCCAAAACATCACTTCCTCCTTTTCTATAGAGATGCTGACTGACCTGCTGAGTTATTACAGGTTTTGAGTCCATCTTCGTTTTAAACCAGCATCTGCATGCAGTTCCTTCCTACACATCTAAAGCACCAGATATGCTCTGCTACAGGCTTGCCGACACTAGTATGATGTGGACTCTTATACATCGGCGAGACCAGACTGGGCGACTGTTTCGCGGAACACCTTCGCTCAGCCCACCTGAACCTACCTGATCTCCCGGTTGCTGGACACTTTAATTCTCCTTCCCATTCCTATGACCTTTCTGTCCTCGGTCTCCTCCATTGTCAGAGTGAGGATAAACACAAATTGGAGGAACAGCATCTCGTATTTCGCTTGGGCAGCTTACAGCCCAGTGGTATAAATATGAATATATGAATATTGATTTCTCACTTCAGGAAGCTCTGGCATTACCTCTCTTTCTATCCCTGCCCCACCCAAGTCACACCAGCTTCTCATTTTCACCCTACAAACAGCTAACAATGGCCCGTTTCCTTTATCATCATTACTTTTTTGCATATCTTTCATTCATTCTTTATCTCTCCACATCACTGCCTATATTTCTCATTTCCCTGACCCCTAACCAGCCTGGCGGCACGGTGGCGCAGCGGTAGAGTTGCTGCCTTACAGCGAATGCAGTGCAGGAGACTCAGGTTCGATCCTGACTACAGGCGCCGTCTGTACGGAGTTTGTACGTTCTCCCCGTGAGCTGCGTGGGTTTTCTCCGAGATCTTAGGTTTCCTCCCACACTCCAAAGACGTACAGGTGTGTAGGTTAATCGGCTGGGCAAATGTAAAAATTGTCCCTAGAGGGTGTTGGATAGTGTTAGTGTGCGGGGATCGCTGGGCGGCGCGGACCCGGTGGGCTGAAGGGCCTGTTTCTGCGCTGTATCTCTAAATCTATAGAAGGGTCTTGACCCAAAACATCACCCATTCCTTCTCTCCAGAGATGCCGCCTGTCCTGATGAGTTACTCCAGCTTTTTGTGCCTGGACAGAACCTGTTTGGTGTGGCACTAAACAACGCAACCTCAAAAATAACAATTTATGTTCTCAGCTGGCTGGGTTAGATCGGCGAGACGGTTTAAACTGGACCCATGGTCATAGAACTATAGTAAAAGGAAAAGAAAACACAAAGCTCCTAAGGGGGAGTTACTGTGGTTTCGAGGATTAACCTCGGCCGGGAAACTACCCATGAATTTCTTGCCTGACTGACACGATGAATAATATCAAAGACCACAGCCCATTAGGTCCACAGTGGGAGAGCACCTTCAGTACACAGCAGAAACTGAAAGATGCAAGCTAGCTTCCGAAGAGTTTGCAAACAAAGTCAGAAAGGGCACTGCCCCCTAAAAGGGAAACCAACCATCTCCATTTGGCCTTCAAATCCACCAGCTGAACCTCAGTCCAGAAGCTATGTCGTTATATAACGATGAGCGTTTGACGGCACTGGGCCTGTACTCGCTGGAGATTAGAAACATAGAAAATAGGTGCAGGAGTAGGCCATTCGGCCCTTCGACCCTGCACCGCCATTCAATATGATCATGGCTGATCATCCAACTCAGTATCCCGTACCTGCCTTCCCTCCATACCCCCTGATCCCTTTAGCCACAAGGGCCACATCTAACTCCCTCTTAAATATAGCCAATGAACTGGCCTCAACTACCTTCTGTGGCAGAGAATTCCACAGATTCACCACTCTCTGTGTGAAAAAAAACTTTCTCATCTCGGTCCTAAAAGACTTCCCCCTTATCCTTAAACTGTGACCCCTTGTTCTGGACTTCCCCAACATCGGGAACAATCTTCCTGCATCTAGCCTGTCCAACCCCTTAAGAATTTTATATGTTTCTATAAGATCCCCCCTCAATCTTCTAAATTCCAGCGAGTACAAGCCGAGTCTATCCAGTCTTTCTTCATATGAAAGTCCTGCCATCCCAGGAATCAATCTGGTGAACCTTCTCTGTACTCCCTCTATGGCAAGAATGTCTTTCCTCAGATTAGGAGACCAAAACTGTACGAAATACTCCAGGTGTGGTCTCACCAATGCCCTGTACAACTGCAGCAGAACCTCCCTGCTCCTATACTCAAATCCCCTTGAGTGGGGGACCTCCTTGAAACTTGCCGAATAGTGAAAGACCTGGACAGGGTGGATGTGGAGAGGATGTTTCCACTAGTGGGAGAGTCTAGGACCAGAGGTCATAGTCTCAGAATAAAATAACGTACCTTTAGAAAAGAGGCAAGGGGGAACTTCTTTAGTCAATCTCTGACGGCAATCTCTGTGGAATTCATTGTGGATGGCAAATTGATGGATATTTTTAAGGCAGGGATTGACAGATTATTATTATTAGTACGGTTATCAGGGGTTATGGGGTGAAGGAAGGAGAATGGGGTTGAAAGGGATAGACAGATCAGCCATGATTGAATGTAGTAGACTTGATGGGCCGAATGGCCTTATTGTGCTCCTAGAACCCATGAACAGTGTTCTTCACTTCAGGAGGGAACCCCTTTTGCAACATATTTCCAGTTAGGAGAAAAACGTAAACTGCACACAGGGCTAATTCTGTCACATCAAAAACAAAGTGCAGAAACTAGGAACTGCAGATGCTGGGTTATTCAAAAGGACACAAAGTGCAAGAGTAACTCAGGTCAGGCAGCATCGCTGGAGAACATGGATTGGTGATGTTTTGTTTCAGAACTCTTCTTCAGGGCGATGGTCTGAACGCAGCTGGTTCCTCCAGCACCTTTGGTCCATTTGCTCGAAATTCCAGCATCTACAGTCACGTCTCTCTTCAGGGTGAATCCTATGCTCATTTCTTGCACAAAACCAATGAACCTGCCCAACTTTTCCCTGCCACACAGCTTCTGCCTGGATGCCATGGTGTCCTAATGGAAACAACGGGATAACTCATTTATGACTGCACTTAGAGGACGTTCAGCGCTGAAACAGGCCCACCAAGTCCATGCAGACCAGTGATTCCCTTACACTAGCCCCACCCTATGCACTAGGGACAATATACAAATGATACAGAAGCCAATTAACCTAGAAACCTGCACATCTTTGGAGTGCGGGAGAAAACCAGAGCCGATCCGGGGAAAACCCAGGCAGGTCACGAGGAGAACGTACAAACGCCGTACAATCAGCACCTGTACTCTGGATCAAACCCACGCCTCTGGTGCGGTAAGGCAGCAACCCTACTTCTGCGCCATCGTGTTATCATGCTACCACAGGAACAGCCTGCAGAAAGGGCAAGTCTAGGCAAGCAAGTCTGACTAGATAACTTTGTACTAATTGCCAGTCCAGTAATATTTAAAATGTAGGCCCTATTGGTACGGGCAAAGAATAGTTTCACCTTCAACAATAACGATTAATAGTATTATCCTTTCCAAAGCACGGCAGCTGCCATAGTACTGAAGAAAATGAGAAATCAGAATGAAATTAAGATAATAACAAGAGAGAGCTAGATAGAGCTCTTAAGGATAGCGGAGGCAGGGGGTATGGGGAGAAGGCAGGAACGGGGTACTGATTGAGAATGATCAGCCATGATCACATTGAATGGCGGTGCTGGCTTGAAGGGCCGAATGGCCTCCTCCGGCACCTATTGTCTATTGTCTATAATAGCATATAAAGCAAATTAAATTTTTGTACTCTTCAACAAAATAAAGATGCCAAAATACACCCTGTTAATGATATCAAATGCAAACTTCCATCCAGAGTTCAGAGGCTGTGAATTTAAGAGCCACTCTGGGCAAATGAACACCAGAATCTACTCTGGACACCACAATGTAGAAACTAAAGGGGTTCCTGCGCTCTTGTACAAAGTGCTGCAGTAACTCACCAGGTGAGGCAGCAGGTGTGACATCTCTGGTCAGGACCCTTCTGCAGTCTGAACGAAGGTCCCGACCCTATCTATACTCCCCAGAGATGCTGCCAGACCCGCCGAGTTACTCCAGCACTGCATCCTTGTGTGTAAGCCAGCATCTGCAGTTCCTCGTTTCCAAAGTTAACTTCTAATTTTAATGATTGCTAATTGAATTTCCTTTTAAATTGTCCTCCATAATAGTACTGGCGAGTTTAAACTACCAACTACTTCAGATTCCAATCTTAACTGATGTTCGACCCAAGAGTTTATATGGGGATGTTTTTGACTGTTTGACCTGGGGAAGAAGATATCAAGTTATTTTCTTGCATGATGGCAAGAAACGTTTCTCGTTTATCTGGTAGTAACGGCACCAAGAGCAGCCTTAGATTTTTATACACACCACTATGTTCTTTTAGAAACGAGTAGCTGCAGATGCTCATTTACGAAAAAAAAGACAACGTGCTGGAGTAATTCAGCACGTCGGGCAGCATCTCGAGAGAATACAGGCATGTGATTTTTTAGGTTGCAGTGACTCTTCAAATGGTTTATGTTTAAACAGAATGTGTGTAAAGTTTGATCTTCACATGTCTGGTCCTCCATAACCTAGAATTTACCCCACAACCAAGTCTTCGCTATGTCATCTACACCAGTGAGCATCTTTCAGTAGCACTTCACAATCCTTCAGGATATTCTTTAAAAAAGGCAATAGGAGGTACTATAAATGCAAGATTCCCATAAAACATCTTTGACATCTAAGCACTCTGCAAGTTGCCGTTACTGGGCATCCTGTACCACATGGATAGTCTACAAAGTTAATCAGAAGTGACCAAATAGCTCAGTTAAAGGAGATGTACAGGGCAAGATTTCTTTTTATTAGCAGTGGCTGGTGGAGGGGGATATGATAGTGGCATTTTAGAGGCTTTTAGAAAGGCACATGGACATGCAGAAAATGGAGGAAATATACAGATGACAAACAGGAAGAGATTAGTTTAACTTAGCATTGTATTTGGCATGGACATTGTGAGCTTAAGGGGCCTGTTTCTATGCTGTTTCATGTTTAGCAGATATCCACAAGGAGAACTCCTTCCTTTTTTGCCATGGTCCACAGATCAATATAAACCAGACAAGAGTGGTCTAGCTTATCTGAACAGGATGAAAGTGTGATGGGATGCTGAGGTCATCCTGCAGAGGGTCAGTCTGCGTTTTAAGGCCTCAAGTCCGACCGTGGAACACAAACCTACTTGCATTACGGGCTTGGGTAGGTGGGCACAAAGGAAAACAGAGCAAACACAGATATGGGTTGCATAGGAAGGAACTGCAGACGCTGGTTTACACTGAAGATAGACACAAAAAGCTAGAGAAACTCAGCGGGACAGGCAGCATCTCTGGAGAGAAGGAATGGGCGACGTTTCAGGTCGAGACCCCTTTTTAGACTGAGAATCGGGGAGAGGGAAACTAGAGATACAGAAGGGTACAAAGAGAATGTAAGATGTGAAAAGGACACATCAAAGGGGACGCTGATCAAAGAAATGTAGAATAGTTCATTGTTGGCTGAGGGGAAGGCGAGAACAAAGTACACAAACAGTAAAATTAAGGAAGAGGACAGTGAAACTAGTCAGAGAACTATGGTCTGGTTGGGCAGCACGGCAATGCTTTCAGAGTCAGGTAAAGACAGAACTTAGAAGGGGTCTCGACCCAGAACGTCACCCGTTCCTTCTCTCCAGAGATGCTGCCTGTCCCGCTGAGGCACTCTATGTACGGCAATGTTTCGCATCCAGTGTAATTGTAACGTGATATGGTACAACTTACCTACTATCAAAACTGTCAATCAAACCATACAACTCTCGAAAATCTCTCTCTTTGTGTTTGTTTGTCTTTTTCTTTTCTTCCCCTTTTACTGTGCATAATTGTAAAATGAATTCTCATTTGTATTTTTGTGAAGCTCAATAAAACATATAAAAAAGAAAGGGTCTCGACCCAAAACGTCAACCCCGTTCCTTCTCTCCAGAGATGCTGCCTGTCCCGCTGAGCCACTCCAGCTTTTTGAGTCTGCCTTCGAACTTAGAAAGGTACAGCACGGGAACAGGCTGTTCGGCCCATCATGTCTGTGCTGAACATGATGCGGAGATAATCTCATCTCATCTGTCTCAGGCAAAGCGAGTTATTCAGAGAACTAAAGATCCACATGACAATGTCAGATTTGACTTGGGGTAAACAATAACAAATCTTTTTTTTTTTTTTAAATTTAAACTCACAGGACTTCTTTGGAGGAAAGGGCAAAAAACTTTTGTTTTGCCCACTCTTGTAGAGACAGGCCAGTATTCAATCGGTGACCCAAGTCACATAATTTATTCAAGCACAAGAACGATTCCATTCCCTAGCACAAAGAAAACGCTCAAAGAGTGCTGTGCATTCTAATAATTTGTCACGGCGATGTCAAAATTTCTACCTCTGATAACAGAAATAGAAACTCAAATGAATGGCGTGACTCACGATCACTCAATGAAATTTTAAAATAAGTAGTTCTAGAAGGCACGGTGAGCAGGAGCATTCACCCACAGTGGGGATTAGTCGCAACTATCCACGTCACATCTGTCATTTATATAATACTCTAATATTAAGTCAGATATACATTTCTCTTCTCCAAAAGAATAAATTAGTTTGACACCAGGTCTCTCCATCTTTCTCCCTCCAAAGAACTTCTTTAATATCTGGGTGGCGCAGCGGTAGAGTTGCTGCCTCACGGTGCCAAGGACCCGGGTTCAACCCTGACTAAGGACGCTGTCTGTACAGAGTTTGGACCTGGGTGGGTTTTCTCCGGGTGCTCCAGTTTCTTTCCACACTCGAAAGATGCGCTGGTTTATAGGCTAATTGGCTTGATAAAATTGTAAATTGTCCTTAGTGCGTGTGGGATAGCGTTAGCACACAGGGATCATGGTCGGCAGGGATTCGGTGGGCCGAAGGGCCTGCTTCCATGCTGCATCTCTAAATTATTTGCCCAACAATTTGACCAATAGTTTCAATATCCAAGCGTATAGAGACAAAGAACTACAGATGCCAGTTTAAGGACCCAAAACGCTGGAGTAATCCAGCAGGTCAGGCAGCACCTCCGGAAAACATGGATTGGTAACGTTTCGGGTCAGGACCCTTCAGCAGTTACTCCAGCACTTGGCCCTTTTTTTGTAAACCTGCATAAGGCAGGAACGGGGTACTGATTGAGAATGATCAGCCATAATCATATTGAATGGCGGTGGTGGCTCGATGGGCCGAATGGCCTCCTCCTGCACCTATTGTCTATTTGTAGTTCCTCGTGTTCCAATATCTTGTGCGGCATGTGCAACATATTTTGATTGATGCATTAAGCCATTTAAGATTTTCTGAACTATCTATTCAGGTTTTGTTGAATGTCCAAAGAATAGAAATTGCTTCCTAATCTGAATCTTTATGGAACTCTGTTTACTTTTTTTTATACCTCAGAAATTTGGTCAGTCACCGAATATATTCAAGACAGATTCATAGTTTTTGGGCACTATAAGGGAACTGGTTCCATTTATGTGCAGGAAGGATGCACAGATGCTGGTTTACACTGAAGATAGACACAAAATGCTGGAGTAACTCAGCAGGACAGGAAGGATCTCTGGAGAGAAGGAATGGGTGGCATTTTAGATCGAAACATCTGAAGAAGGGTCTCGACCCGAAACATCACCCATTCCTTCTCGCGAGAGATGCTGCCTGAGTTGTTCCATTTATGGGCCACTACTTGAAGTCTGAAGTGCTACCATGCAGAGTATAGAAGCACCAGGTGATTCTTCATCTCCATGATCTTTGAACACCAATATTGTTCTGGATGACCTTCACGCCCACATGGGTTGTGATGGACAACCTAGTACTGAAGAGATGCTGCAAAATCGAATATGGGGAGCGGTTAATATCAGCAAGCCTTGGCCATTAACTAGCGAGAATTGCGCAAGATACATCTTCTGGATGCACTGGGACGCATCCTCAGTGATGTGACCTGGGGTCATCGGGTGTTTCGGGTCTCACAACATCAGACCCCCTTGCCCAGGGGACCCAGCCATGGTTGATCAGGCCCCGACTTGCGTCCCAGCAGCAACTGCCCACGGATCAGCCCTCTTAATCCAAAGCCATCCAGTGGCTTTCTCTGCGGCTTCGCTTGCGGATTGAATGGCCCTCTTCTTTGCCAGCCCCGTAATGCCCAACTGGTTGAGGACTTTGCAGAGTGAGCGTCCTGCAAAGCCTCTACACCCCAGCTCAATGGGTTCATAGCATGTCTTCCAGCCTCTGTCCCGGCACATCTCCACCAGTTCCTGGTACTTTGCTAGGGTCTATATGTGGAAGACTAGCGATGATCAGCCACCTGTAATCTTACTTGAAATAAAGGTGGACTCAAGGGGCCTGAAGAAGGGTTCCAACCTGAAACGTCACCTATTCCTTTCCTCCAGAGATGCTGCCTGACCCGCTGAGTTACTCCAGCCTTGTGTGTCTATCTTCAGTTTTAATCCAGCATCTGCAGTTCCTGCCTACATACTCAAAGGGTTATATTGCCCATCCTCACAAGTAGGCTTTCACCACAACAAGCTCATTTTGCAGAATCATGGGAGTCTTCAAAGTGATAAAGCAGATCATTAAAAACCCATATAATTGCTGAATTACCATTAGCCAATGACTGGCTAGAGAAAAGGCAACCTTTTTTGGCATTATCATCAAGAGTAAGTTTCAATTTGTCTCATCAAACACAAAGCTCACACACATTAAAGCTAGGTGATTTATTTAATTCCTGTAAACAAGAGACTTTGGGTAACGATTCCAACTACAGCGAGCTCTCGGGTACATAAACAGTTGAGCGTACAAGCCCAGACACACCACAAAAGGATACCACAGCACACATCACCAATCGTTACTGTACAAATGGGGCGGCGCGGTGATGCAGCAGTAGAGTTGCTGTCTTACATCTTCGGAGACCCAAGAGTTGTCTGTACGGAGTTTGGACTTTCTCCCCGTGACCTGTGTGGGTTTTCTCCGAGATCTTCGGTTTCCATCCGCACTCAAGACGTACAGGTTTGTAGGTTAATTGGCTTGGTATAAATGCAACAAAAATGTCCCTAGTGTGTGTTAGAGTGTTAATGTGAGGGGAACGCAGGTCGGTGCAGACTCGGTGGGCCGAAGGGCTTGTTTCCGCGCTGTATCTCTGAACTAAACTCGCACACATTAAAGCTGGGTGATTATTTAGTTCCAACCCATGTGACTTTGGGTAAGCAATTCCCACTGTGGCGAGCTCTCTTGTACATCAACTGATGAGTGTACAAGCCCAGACACACCGCAAAATAATACCACAGCATAAGTCACCAATTTTTACTGTACAAATTGGATTACTCAGAGTTCCTCGAGCTTGAGAGAATAGGAATGACAAAATAGTACAGTTAAATGCATGGCCAAAAATGATGATTGATGCGGGGATTCTGATTTTTTTTGGACAATTGGGATCTCTTCTGGGGAAGAAGTGACCTGTACAAGAGGAATGGGTTGCACTGGAATTGGAAAAGAGAATGGGGAGGGGGGGGGAACTGGAATTCAGAAGTCAAGGAGGCACAGCGGCAGAGTTGCTGCCTCACAGCGCCAGAGACCCGGGTTTATGAGTGCTGTCTGTACAAAGTTTGTACGTTCTCCCCATGACCTGCGTGGGTTTTCTCTGGGTGCTCCAGTTTCTTCCCACACGCCAAAAGACACAGGTTTGTAGAATAATTGGCTTAGGTAAAGATTATAAATTGTCCCTTGTGTGTGTAGGTTAGAGCTAGTCTACGGGGACAGCTGGTCGGCATGGACTTGGTGGGCTGAAGGGCCTGTAGTCCTGGCTCGGCCACGCCTCAGTAACGGCCGCACTCCGGAGCTCCCTCCTCCTCCCTGCACGCTCCGTAAGTGCCTTTTGGGTCCGCGGAGGGGAGTGGGTGGAGGGGAGGATAGGGGTAGGAAGGGGGGAACGAGAGAGTGGGGGAGGCGGCGGCTCAGGGACGACAGATGGGGGCTGGTGAGGAAAGGGGGGGTGAGGGAGAGCAAGAGTGGGGGGGGGGGACACAGGGAGGGTTGGAGTAGGAGAGTGGGGGTGGGAGGCAGAGTGGGACTGGGGAGGGGGACAACGGGGTTGGGGGGTTGGTGGTGGGGGGGAAGCGAGAGTGCGGGAAAGGGGGGTGCTGGGGAAAGGGGGGGTGGGGGAGAGAAAGAGTGTGGCTGGGGGAGGAAAGAATGTGGGGGTGGGAATGGGCCCAACTTGGACTAGTAGCTATTAAAGCTCCTTCCTTTGTCCCGCCCCCTGACATCAGTCTGAAGAAGGGTCTCGACCTGAAACGTCACCCATTCCTTCTCTCCTGAGATGCTGCCTGACCTGCTGAGTTACTTCAGCATTTTGTGAATAAACACCTTCGATTTGTACCAGCATCTGCAGTTATTTTCCTATAGCTACTAAAGAATCATATACAGGTGAAAGACAGCTTAATGTTCCTGGATGCAGGTGTGATAGGCGAGATAGAAGTAATGGAAACAGCAGAGTGGGGAGGTGCATTTTGGATGAAGGAAAACATGGCAATATTCTGAGATTACCGAGGGAACATTCAGTGAGACTTTACTGGAGGAGCTGAGAAATGGGCAGACTTTTGAAATCCCGGTTATACAAATGGAAATGAAAGACCCAAGAGCAGAGACGAGTCCAAACCCCAATGTTATTAAACTTGTGGAACACAAGCCAGTCTTAGGACAAGTTACAACATGCCTAGTTAACTGTACTTCTGCACCAGCTTATAAGGGATTCTAAATATCTTTTCAATTAACCCTTAAAGACTGCATTTGCATAGTAAATCAAAAGTCTGTCTTATTCTGCTTATGTATCACTTTGTGACCACAGTGTATAGATTATCTGTGGAATTCACTGCCTCAGAAGGCAGTGGAGGCCAATTCTCTGAATGCATTCAAGAGAGAGCTAGCTAGAGCTCTTAAGGATAGTGGAGTCAGGGGGTATGGGGTGAAGGCAGGAACGGGGTACTGATTGAGAATGATCAGCCATGATCACATTGAATGGCGGTGCTGGCTCGAAGGGCCGAATGGCCTCCTCCTGCACCTATTGTCTATTAGTTTAGTTTGGCGATACAGTGCAGAAACAGGCACTTCGGCCTACCGGGTCCACACCGACCAGCAATCCCCACACATTAACACCACCCCACACACACACACACAAAGGACATTTTTTTACATTTTATACCAAGCCAATTAACCTACAAACCTGTACGTCTTTGGAGTGTAGAAGGAAACCGGAGCACTCGGGAAAAACCCACACCGTCACGACGAGGACGTACAAACTCCGTACAGACAAGCACGCAGAGTCAGGATCGAACATGTGTCACTGGCGCAGCAAGGCAGTAACTCTACCGCAACGCCACCATGTCACTCTAAACACGTCATAGCCAACGAGTTTAATACTTCAATGCTGCACTTAGGAGAGCTTGGGAGGGAGTTTTGACAAAAAGCAATGTTCACATCAGTTGTTGGAGCAACACTGAAGGACAAACGTTAGCTAAGCCAGCAGATAACTCCCAGCTCAACAAAAGCTTTGATTGTGCCAGCTTAATACCTCCCCTTGAAATTTTAAGCCAAGGTCTCATTGCTACTTTGGAAAAATTCCACCCATTGGATAACATTTCATTTTCCCCCAGACAGCATACAAGTTCATAAGTTCTAGGAGCAGAATTGGGCCATTCAGCCCATCGTCCACTGGGCCATTCGGCCCATCAAGTCCACTCTGCCATTCAATCATGGCTGATCTATCTTTCCCTCTCAACACCATTCTCCTGCCTTCTCCCCATAACCCCTGACACCCGTACAAATCAAGAATCAATCCATTGCCTTAAAAATATCCATTGATGGTCTCCACAGCCTTCTGTGGCAAAGAATTCCACAGATTCACCAGCATCTGACTAAAGAAATTCCTCCTCATCTCCTTCCTAATGTCCTTTAATTCTGAGGCTATTACCATTCTATCCAAACCTTTCACTATTCTGTACGTTTTCAATGAGGTCTCCCCCTCATTCTTCTAAACTCCAGTGAGTACAGGACAGTTTTAGTTTCCAAATTTGAGGAAGGATATTCTTGCTATTGAGGGCGTGCAGCGTAGGTTTACTAGGTTAATTCCCGGAATGGCGGGGCTTTCATATGTTGAAAGACTGCAGCGACTAGGCTTGTATACACTGAAATTTAGAAGGATGAGAGGAGATCTTATCGAAACGTATTTGATTATTAAGGGGTTGGACACATTAGAGGCAGGAAACATGTTCCCAATGTTGGGGGAGTCCAAAACAAGGGGCCACAGTTTAAGAATAAGGGGTAGGCCATTTAGAACTGAGATGAGGAAAAACTTTTTCAGTCAGAGAGTTGTGAATCTGTGGAATTCTCTGCCTCAGAAGGCAGTGGAGGCCAATTCTCTGAATGCATTCAAGAGAGAGCTGGATAGAGCTCTTAAGGATAGCGGAGTCAGGGGGTATGGGGAGAAGGCAGGAACGGGGTACTGATTGAGAATGATCAGCCATGATCACATTGAATGGCGGTGCTGGCTCGAAGGGCCGAATGGCCTCCTCCTGCACCTATTGTCTATTGTCTAGGCCCAGTGCCGTCAAACGCTCATCATATGTTAACCCACTCATTCCTGGGATCATCAGTGTAAACTTCTTCTGGACTACCCTTTAGAATGGAGACTGAAAGAACCAAAACATAAAGATTTTTTTTACTTTAACTTCTGATTCCCCTGATGTAATACAAATAACCTCACTGATCTGAAATTTAAGAAAAAGCAAACTGACCAGTTTTAGTGAGGCAACATCTATTGAGAGCTTAGCTCTGGGTTTATCCACAGCTTTTGACCTGCTAGAATTATTTAAAAAAATTAAATATCCTTCTCCTTGAGACAATGAGGTAATCCAAGTTGCAAAAAGAAAATCAATTAAATTTTGATCAAAAAGTTGTCCGAAGAAGGGTTCCTACCCGACACGTCACCCATTCCCCTTCACTCCAGAGATGCTTCATGAACCACTGAGTTACTCCAGCACTTTGTGTCTATCTTTGGTATAAACCAGCATCTGCAGTTCCTTCCTACAAACTTCGATCAACACTTTTTCTGGCTTTGAGGAAGCATGTTGGCAACATCGGAAAATTTCATTATGTTTTGCAAGCTGCAAAACCAGTTCCAACAAACGTGCCTGATCACTGCAAAGGAATGTCATGCTTACAAGGTCCCCAATAGAGACTGATTTGGCTAAAAAAACACCCCAGTAACTAATTGGAAAGCTATCAACTAGCATTATATAAGACAACACGTTGTTGTGCAACCCTACCCCGGGCTGTACTGAACCCTTAATATTTGACTAGATTACCATCACCACTAACAGAATCAGAGATAGACACAGAGAGCTGGAGTAACTCAGCAGGTCAGGCAGCATCTTTGGAGAAAAAGGATGGGTGACGTTTCGGGTCAGGACCCTTCTTCGGACCCAAAACGTCACCCATTCCTTCTTTCCAGAGATGTTGCCTGATCCACAGAGTTACTCCAGCACTTTGTGTCCCTCTTTGGTATAAACCAGCATCTGCAGTTCTTTGTTAATATCAACATAATCAGGTTTTGTGGTTGAAAGACACCACTGTCGAGAAGTTGGGAGGGAGGTTGACTTAATTATTCATTAACTCATGGATCAGAATTTAGTTTTTTTAAGTTCAGAGATACAGTGCAGAATCAGGGCCTTCGGCCCACTAAGTCTGCACTGACCAGATAAAGGAGGATAGTAAAAGCTTTTTTAGATATGTGAAGAGGAAAAAAATAGTCAAGAATGAGAGGGGATCTTATCAAAATATATAAGATTATTAAGGGGTTGGACACGTTAGAGGCAGGAAGAATGTTCCCAATGTTGGGGGAGTCCAGAACCAGGGGCCACAGTTTAAGAATAAGGGGTAGGCCATTTAGAATAGAGATGAGGAAAAACTTTTTCAGTCAGAGTTGTAAATCTGTGGAATTCACTACCTCAGAAGGCAGCGGAGGCCAATTCTCTGAATGCATTCAAGAGAGAGCTAGATAGAGCTCTTAAGGATAGCGGAGTCAGGGGGTATGGGGAGAAGGCAAGAACGGGGTACTGATTGAGAATGATCAGCCATGATCACATTGAATGGTGGTGCTGGCTCGAAGGGCCAAATGGCCTACTCCTGCACCTATTGTCTATTGACCAACAAGCCCCGCACATTAATACTATCCTACAAACACACAAGGGACAATTTACATTTGTACCAAGCGAATTAACCTACAACGTTTGTAGTGTGGGAGGAAACCGAAGACCCGAGAAAGCCCATACCGTCACGGGGAGAACGTACAAACTCCGTTCAGACAGCGCCCATAGTCGGGATCAAACCCGGGTCTCTGATGCCGTAAGGCAGCAATTCTACCGCTGTGCCGCCCAGAGGTCCTGCAGTGACCAACTCACCTAAAATCTTTAAAGCCATCCCAAAACTAGTGCCACTAACCCCAGGAGTGTGATACAATACTTGTCAAAACTGTAATCAATTAAAATTTGACTTGCTTGGATGAACGCAACATAATACCATGCAAAACAGAAACAAGGAATTGCAGGTGCTGGTTTATACAAAACGGCACAAAGTGCTGGAGTAACTCAGAGGGTCAGGCAGCAGTTACAGAGAACACGGATAAGTAAAACTTTGGGTTGGGACCCCCAACTTTTGTTTTAAAAAGAGTAGAAGCAGACCCATTGGCCCACCGAGTCCGCTTCAAGCAAAAGTCACCTGCACACTAGTATTATCCTCGAATGTAGGGGCAAGTTACAGAAGCCAATTAACCTCCAAACCTGCACATCTTTGGAAGGTGGGAGGAAGCCAGAGCCCCTGGAGGAAACCCACACGGTCACAGGGAGAACATGCAAACTCCATACAGACAGTGCCCAAAGGCAAGGAATACCAAATCGTACCCATTTGTCAGGATTAAACCAGGGTTTCTAGCACTGTAAGGCAGCAACTCTACCGCTGCGCTACTGTGCAGGAAGGAACTGCAGATGCTGGTTTAACCCGAAGATAGGCACAAAATGCTGGAGTAACTCAGCAGGACAGGCAGCATTTGCAGAAAGCTCTTCAATGAACTTTGAAGAAAACTGATAGCAGTGGCAAGCAGAAGTGAAACCAAATTAAGCTTCAGCAAGATTTGGCAAAAGTCAATCATGTGGAAAAACATCCAACAGGTTACACCTGCCAGTTCAGCATCAAAGTGCTGAGTGTGCAAGATGAATAGGGTTTTACTGCAAAATATACACACAATGCTAGATTAACTCATCGGGTCAGGCAGCATCTCTGGAGAAAAGGAACAGGGGACATTTCAGACCATAAATGTTTGCAACATGAAACAGCACCCATTCCTCCTCTCCAGAGATGCTGCCTGACCCGCTGAGTTACTCCAGGATCGAGTATATTTTTGGTGTAAACCAGCATCTACAGTTTTCATATTTAGGCAGCTTACAACCCAGTGGTATGAATATTGATTTCTCCAACTTCAAGTAACCCCTGCACTCCCTCCCCCACCCAAGTCACACCAGGTACCCATTCTCAACTAGCAAACAACTAACAATGGCTTGCTTCCTTCATCATTGTTCCTTTTTTGCATACCTTTCATTCATTTGTTCTCTACATCACCGTCTATATCTCTCGTCCCCCGTCCCCCGTCTCAGTCTGAAGGGTCTCGACCCGAGACATTATCCATTTATCTCCAGAGACGCTGCCTGCCCTGCTGTTACTCCAGAATTATGTGTCCATCTTCGGTTTAAACCAGCATCTGCCGTTCCTTCCTACACATTTCATCCGGGCAGTTCCTTCTTGCACACAGGGTTTTACTGTATTTTAACACGGCAACACATTCCACAGCCAGACCAAAATAAGCTCCTGTGCTGCTGGATCTGCTGAGTAACACGTTTTCCCCACACACCGCCCTGATCTGCAGACAGCAAGATTTGTTTAAAGTTTATCAGCACCGAATAGAATTCTTTAGTGGATGTACTGCTGAAACCAACTCATCACATGCACGATGCTTGATCCCAAAGGAACATAAAAAGAACACTTAGAAAGCAAATTATTACTGCCACAGTTGCTAAGCTTTTAAAAGCACTCACTTGAGCCAGAGACTACCCACCACAACTCTGATTCCTGCTCTGCAGAAGCCAGAATAATGCATGTCATAAGATCATAAGTGCTAGGAGTACTTCTGAGGCAAAGAAATCCACAGATTCACCACCCTCGGACTAAAGAAATTCCTCCTCATCTCCTTCCTAAAAGAACGCCCTTTAATTCCGAGGCTGTGACCTTTAGTCCTCACAACACTCTTTCCCAAATAAGTGCCACAGGACTTACCCTGTCCCACATTACAACCCATCCTCTACTCATTAAAATCACTATGCTGTCTACACCTTACCCTCCACCCTGCCAAAATCCACCCCCCCCCACCCCTCTCTCAGGTTTAGGGGTAGCACAGCTACCCTCACAGCACCAGAAACTTGGGTTTAATCCTTTGGTGGTGTCTGTGTGGAGTTTGCACATTCTCCCCATGACCACATGGGTTCCTCCCCTCGTCTCAAAGATGCGCGGGTCTGTCAGTGTCCTACACACCGAGCTTTTGACATACTATTTACCCTTCAACTAGAAAGGTCAACCGTCTAACACATAATGCCTTGACTATCTCAAAACCTTAGCTGTATTCCATCCCATTCGTTGGACGAGGAGAGGGACGTAGGAACCGCTCCAGTGCATCGAGCGCGCGGGCCGACCGGACTTTGGATAATGGCGCCAAAACATGGCAGCACCCGCATGTGTAATATATGCAAAAAGAATTTCACCGCGCAGTTGCATATGTGACAAATAAAAGACTACAGGTGCTCCCCGACTAACGAAGCGTCTACGTACGATATTTCGACTTTACAATGGTGCAAACGGTAGGCAACGGCAGCGACCCGCAGCTCGCTTCCGGCCACGCGATCAAGTGCATTTAAATGCATTTCGACGTACGATATTTTCAGTTTCCAATGGGTTTATCCGAACGTAACCCCATTGTAAGTTGAGGAGCACCTGTATTGAGCAATCAACCTCCACCCTTCGTCTCGATGGCCCTTTGGAGACCACAAAACATTTTTACAATTCCCACTACTGCTCCCCTCCCCACATTGCAATGTTGAACTCTTCACCCTTTCAACCCTAGTCTGGAATCTCCTCTCCAAACTGGTCTTTAGATCATCTGAAAGGTGACCCAATTCCCACTCTCACAAATCCATAAACCTGCTTACCATTTAGACACTGCAAGACTCTTTAATAGTATAATCCTTTGCAAGCTGCAACATGGACATCATCTCTCTCAATAGAGAATACAGTTGCCCCACAAAGCAGCACAAAATCTCCTCCAGCATATCTTGATATTATTGACACAACTGATCACTCCTTGTGCTGGCACGATATGCACTAACTGGGCCTGGATAGAGTGGATGCAGAGAGGATGTTTCCACTAGTGGGAGGCCAGGACTAGAGGTCATAGCCTCAGAATTAAAGGACATTCTTTTAGGAAGGAGATGAGGAGGAATTTATTTTGGTGAATCTGTGGAATTCTTTGCCACAGAAGGCTGTGGAGGCGGTCAGTGGGTACATTTACGGCACAGATAAATAGGTTCTTGATTAATACGGGTGTCAGGGGTTATGGGGAGATGGCAGGAGAATGGGGTTAGGAGGGAGAGATAGATCAGCCATGATTGAATGGCAGAGTAGATTTGATGGGCCGAATGGCCTAATTCTACTCCCATCACTTATGACCTAATTATAAAACTAATCAATTACAAAATGAGAGAGTGTAGGAAGAAAACTGCAGATGCTGGTTAAAATCAAGGATAGACACAAAATGCTGGAGTAACTCAGCGGGACAGGCGGCATCTCGGGACAGAAGGAATGGGTGACGTTTCGGGCCGAGACCCTTCTTCAGTCTGAAGAAGGGTCTCGACCCGAAACGTCACCCATTCCTTCTCTCCCAAGATGCTGCCTGACCCGCCGAGTTACACTAGCATTTTGTGTCGACAAAATGAGAGGGGTTATGTTTCAGCCACGCAAGGTATTGGTGAGACCACATCTGGAGCACTACTCCTACCACTTATGATCTTATGAAATGTTGGAAGAACTCAGCAGGTCAGGCAGCATCTGTGGCAGGAATGGACAAGATGCCATTTTGGGTCAGGACCCTTCTTCATTCCCACCATAGATGCTGCCTGACCTGCTGAGTTCCTCCAGCACTGTGTGTTTTGCTCATGATTCCAGCACCTACAGTTGCGAGATGCTTCGCCTCAAATGTTCGAGTGCCACTATTTGCAGGTTTGTGGTTCCAAATAGCTCTTTTTTGAAATATAAAGATTGAATTAGTGCTAGTTTTGTAGGTGTTTCCCCATACTTCCACACAGTATGTAATATATGGAATAATCTTTTCAATCACCCATCGCTGGAATTTAGAAGATTGAGGGGGGATCTTATAGAAACTTACAAAATTCTTAAGGGGTTGGACAGGCTAGATGCAGGAAGATTGTTCCCGATGTTGGGGAAGTCCAGAACAAGGGGTCACAGTTTAAGGATAAGGGGGAAGTACATTTAGGACCGAGATGAGAAAGTTTTTTTTCACACAGAGAGTGGTGAATCTGTGGAATTCTCTGCCACAGAGGGTAGTTGAGGCCAGTTCATTGGCTATATTTAAGAGGGAGTTAGATGTGGCCCTTGTGGCTAAAGGGATCAGGGGGTATGGAGAGAAGGCAGGTACAGGATACTGAATTGGATGATCAGCCATGATCATATTGAATGGCGGTGCAGGCTCGAAGGGCCGAATGGCCTACTCCTGCACCTGTTTTCTATGTCCATGTTAATCAAAAGATGACCAGAAAGCAGCCTTATGCAGATTGTACAGTTCGGTATTTTGACAGCCAAGAGCAAAGGATAGGCACCAAACTGCTACTGTATCACACAGTGGTTGAAAATAAACTCAAAAGTTGTTGGACTTGTAAAACTGGCATAGCAATTGTTTCAACTCCACACTCCCTAATCAAATAACCGCGCACCAGTGGCAGCCAGAGCTTTAAAAGGTCAGGCAGGATCAGAAAGAGAGCCATAGAGTGAAACAGCATGGAAACAGGCCACCTTGCCCACACCGACCAACACGACCTAGACGTATGGGGAAGCACCTACATGGTGGGTGGAAAGGCCCGTTTCTACACTAGTCCCACCTGCCTGTGTTTGGTTCATATCCTTCCCAACCCGTCCCATCCATGTGCCTGTCTAAGTGTTTCTTAAACTTTTGCCATAGTACCAGCCTCAACTACCTCCTCTGGCAGCTCGTTCCAAACACCCACCACCCTGTGTGCAAAAAAGTTACCCCTCAGGTTCCTATTTAACACAATAAAACAAAAATTCTGGAAACCATCTGCAGGTCAGACAGCAACACCTGCCACTGCGGGCAGCACGGTGGAGCAGCGGTAGAGTTGCTGCATTACAGTGCTGCAGACCCGGGTTCCATTCCAACTATGCCTGCTGTCTGTAGGGAATTTGTACGTTCTCCCCGTGGGTTTTCTCCGAGATCTTCGGTTTCCTCCCACACTCCAAAGGTGTACAGGTTTGTAGGTTAATTGGCTTGGTGTAAATTGTCCCTCGTGTGTTAATATGCGTGGATTGCTGGTCGGCACAGACTCGGTGGGACGAAGGGCCTGTATCTCTTAGCTTAAAAATACCAAAACATTTGACGGGTCTAACAAAAAGGTTGCCAACCCAAGACATCAACGGTGTTCCTTCTCAATAATATGACCACCATTTTGTTTTGCGTCCGATTTCCACCACCTACGGTTGTTTTGCGTGCTGGAATTTTTTGATCCCAACTCGCCACTGGTACAATCCGGTAAAGGCTTAAAAAGGATTCTTGCCATAAATCGAAACGGAAAAAGCTGTTTCATTGTTGAAGATAAAATGAACCACGAACTCAAATGGTACCACCAACAAACAACATGTGCCAAATGCCGAGAGTAAAGACAATAAATGTCGGAAAAAAAAACTGCAGATGCTGGATTAAATCGAAGGTAGACACAAAATGCTGGAGTAACTCCGCGGGTCAGGCAGCATCTCAGGAGGGAAGGAATGGGTGACATTTCGGGTCCCGAAATGTCACCCATTCCTTCTCTCCTGAGATGCTGCCTGACCCGCTGAGTTACTCCAGAATTTTGTGTCTACGTAAGAGTAAAAACAATATCAAATGACAGGATGAACACCTTTTCCCACACACTGCTAAACAAGATCAAACATCACGGAAATGATTAATGGAATAGAAACATCAGGAAGAGCTAGATTTTCTCTGGGAGCATTAACAGACACATTTCCTCCAACTTTTAGTCGAAAAACAAAAGACCTCATGAGACAGACAGAGCTGCTTGGTGGCCAAGTCATTTTGGCAATGTCGATAAGCAGGAGAAGAATTCCAGCTCCACAAACACAGGGCACGACCATTAGACCAATTCACGGAAGCCTGTGCCTTTTCTCCAAGAAAAGAAGGCGCAGCATGCCAGCCTAGCAACTAATCAGGAAGATAAACAGCTCACTGGCCTTTACTGCAAAGGGGGGGAGCGTGTATAATAGAACATTCCTGCTACATTCGCACAGGGCAATGGTGAGACCACACCTACAGCAACACACAGTTTGAAACATTTGTATTGGAGGCAGTTCAGAAGAGACTTGCTGTGTTAATTTGTGGAATTAAGGAGTTGCCTGATGAGGTAGGATTTTGCCAACACTGACTGAAGGTTAGAAGAGGGGCGATTTAAAAAAAACTTAAAATAGGTAGTTGAGGCCAGTTCATTGGCTATATTTAAGAGGGAGTTAGATGTGGCCCTTTTTGCTAAAGGGATCAGGGGGTATGGAGAGAAGGCAGGTGGTACAGGCTACTGAGCTGGATGATCAGCCATGATCATATTGAATGGCGGTGCAGGCTCGAAGGGCCGAATGGCCTACTCCTGCACCTATTATCTATGTTTCTATGTTTCTATTCTAGGGAAGTTTGACAGAGCAATGTCGAGATGTTTCTAAGATCACGAAACAGGGGGCATAGTTTCAGAATAAGTCACACATTTAAGACAGATGAAAACTTCTCTCCAGAGGGGGCTTGGATCTTTGGAATACTCCAATGCACCAGTCATCTGTTGAGGCCGAATCAGTGAATATTTTCAGGGCTGAGATGAACAGATGTTTAGTCTACAGAGAGTTATAGGTTATAGAGAAAAAGTAGGAAAGCAAGAGGAGACCAAGATCAGTCTGAAGAAGGGTCTCGACCCGAAATATCGCCCATTCCTTCTCTCCTGAGATGCTGCCTGACCTGCTGAGTTACTCCAGCATTTTGTGAATAAATACCTAAGATCAGATCAGATATGATTTTACTCCAGGGTGGTGTCAATTCAAGGGACAATTTGGCCAACTCCTGTTCCTTTTCAAAAAAGGAAGGCGCTGGAGGAACTCAGCAGGTCAGGCAGCATCTGTGGAAGGAATGGACAGGTGGCATTTCAAGCCGGGACCTTCTTTGGTGTCTTAAGGGCCCCTACCCAAAACGTCAGGACCCAAAACTTCAGCTGTCCAGTCCCTACATAGATATGTAGGAAGGAACTGCAGATGCTGGTTTAAACCAAAGATAGACACAAAAAGTTGGAGTAACTCAGCGGGACAGGGAGCATCTCTGGAGAGAAGGAACAGGTGACGTTTGGGTCAAGCCTGAAGAAGGGTCTCAACTTGAAACGTCACCCATTCCTTCCCTCCAGAGATGCTGCCTGTCCCGCTGAGTTACTCCAACGTTTTGTGTCTATCTTCCCTACATAGATGTTGCACGAACACACACACATCACGCGCAATGATGAAGAGCAGGATGGAGGGAGAAAGTGGTGGACACTGGGCCAGTAAGATGGTCCAAAGGGGTCTTACCTTCCACGTGCTCACGGTCGTAGCCCCCCCCCCCGGGAAACAAGGGTCGATGAGGGCCATGCAAGTAGAGGGACGATGATTAGCAGAATGACTAGAATGGTGGCGACAGCTGCAATGGGGCTTTGTGGCCAGCTCTAAAATGGTGCCAACATGGCACCTCTTGCACATGGACTCAGTGGGTTGTTCAGTACATTCTCTACCAACCAGAGAATTGTGCTAATGTACCGTGATAGTCTTGCTAAGCTGTATGCAAAAAATGTATTTCACTGTACCTTGGTACATGTGATAATAAATAAACCATTGGACCATTAGTTCCTCCAGCACTTTGTTTTTTTTCCACTCCCTCAAGATCCCAACATCTGCAGTTTCTTGTAGAAACAAGGAACTGCAAATGTCCTTACACCGAAGATAAGACACAAAACGTTGGAGTAACTAAGCAGATCAGGCCACATCTCTGGAGAGCAGGAATGGGTGACGTTTCAGGACGAGAACGTTTGGTCTGAAGAAGAGTCTCGACCTGAAACGTCACCCGTTCCTTCTCTCCAGTGATGCCGTCTGTCCCGTTGAGTTACTCCAGCATTGTGTCCACCTACTGTAGTAGTGCTTTGGGAACTGCTCTGCCCAACAGCGCCAGAAATTGTAGAGAGTTGTGGATGCAGCCCAGTCCATCACAGATCATCTCTGGAGAAAAGGAATGGGCGATATTTCGGGTAGAGACCCTTCTTCAGATTCAGAGTCAGAATTTGGGTCTCGACCCAAAACGTCACCTTTTCTCCAGAAATACCTCCTGATCCACCGAGTTACTCTGGCATTTTGCCGTCGATCCCCTTTCTTAAAACTTTCAGGAAGAAAAAGTCAGCCCAGCCAACACACACCATTGTCTGGAATCCCTCTTCCCCCCCCCCCCCCCCCACACTCTGCAGCCCCACACGTTTAAGTGGGAGCAAGAATTTTTAACACAAGGCAGTCTTTAGAGGAAGAAACAGGGGAGGGGGGGGGGGGGCAAACCCAACTATAACCACCCACCCCCCTGGCTAAAAACAAAAAAAATTATAAACCTGGCTTCTCTCAATCCAATGCCAGTCAGCACAGACAGCAACAACCATTGACAGCTCCAGTAACTACAACAGCTGCTGGCTGCTTCCTCTAAAAGGAGGCACCAACAAAAAACCCAGGCAAGAAAAATACATGCAAACAAAACATTTTTTTTTTTTTTTAAACTCACTAAAAAATTATACAAATCCCCCAAACAAAAATAAAATCAACCCCAGATTATTCCTTTCCAACTTCAATTTAAATACTTAAGAGTTTTTAACCCCACGAAGATTTAAGTATTATTTTAAATGCAAAATGCAAAGTTTTGGAAGGAGATATTTGGGGGGAGGGGGGAAGGTTTGTACAATTTTTCCTTGAGGATATATTTTTTAAATAATCTGTAGCATTGCCATAAATACAATTTTGCAGCATTTGTACCAGGTTTGTAGTATTTATTGCATGGTAGTGCAATCTTGCAGCATTCTCTGAGATTCGTACCATTGCCTGGTGATATATTTTCGCAGCCATGCAGGATATTTGGAGCATTGTACGACGATTGTTTCTGAAAATATATATATATTTACCATGTTAAAACTTACCCAGGTAAATGTCCCCAAAAGAGCCGCTGCCAATCTTCCTGCCCAGCCTGTATTTGTTTCCAACTCTCAGCTCCATCTTTATTTTGCTCTGGAAAAAGAAAATTAAAGGGGGGGGGGAAGGGAGGAGAAGAGAAAGAGCCTTCAGTTTGGTGTTGTCTCTGCCTCTTGTGACTGGGGAAGAGGGTGGGTGGGTATGGACGAAGGGGAAGGGGGGGGGGGAGGGCACTTTCCCCGCCGATTTAACCGTCAAAACGTCGAGGCCGCCTCCCAATATCGCCGCCACCGCCTCTGGAAGGGTGCGGGGGACGTGATCCGGCGGTTGTCGCGGTTCTCCGGCCGCCGGGGAGGGAGGATGGCCAAGGATTGACCCGCTCGCTTACCTCCTCCTCCTCCTGACGCCGCCGCCGCCCCGCTCCTCACGGCCTCGCCATTATTTACAACGGAGGCCCGGTGACGTCACCACCCCCCCTCTCTCTCTCTCTCCCCCTTCCCCCCGCCCCCTCCTCACCGAGCGCTCCGCTCCGGGACCCGGATGCACGTCCACGTCAGAGGGGGGCGGGGCGAGGGAGGGGAGGGGCGGGGCGAGGCGAGGCGAGGCGAGGGAGATTGCTGGTGCGCACGCACCCCACAAACTCGCAAGTTGGGTCTTGAGTGAGTTTTGAGCTTTTTGAGCTGTTGGAATGGAGATGTGGAGAAGTTTTGAGAGATTTGGAGAGATATTGAGATTTTGGAGGTTTTGAGAGATATTGAGATTTTGGAGGTTTTGAGAGATATTGAGATTTTGAGAGATATTGCTATTTTGGAGATTTTGAGAGATATTGAGATTTTGGAGATTTTGAGAGATATTGAGATTTTGGAGATTTAAGATTTTGAGATTTTGAGAGATATTGAGATTTTGAGAGATATTGAGATTTTGAGAGATATTGAGATTTTGAGAGATATTGAGATTTTGGAGATTTAAGATTTTGAGATTTTGAGAGATATTGAGATTTTGAGAGATATTGAGATTTTGAGAGATATTGAGATTTTGAGAGATATTGAGATTTTGAGAGATATTGAGATTTTGAGGATTTTGAGAGATATTGAGATTTTGGAGATTTTGAGAGATATTGAGAATTTGGAGATTTTGAGATATTGAGATTTTGAGAGATATTGAGATTTTGAGAGATTTGGTGATTTTGAGAGATTTGGAGATTTGGAGAGATTTTGGGGAGATTTGGAGTGATTTGGAGATTCTGATAGATTTGGAGATTTTGAGAGATTTGGAGATTTGGAGTGATTTTGAGAGATTGGAGATTCGAGATTTCAAAGGTTCAAAGGTCTGTTTATGTGAAATAATACTACAAAATGCTGGAGCATCTCTGGAGAGAAGGATGGGTGATGTTTCGGTCAAGACCCTTCTTTAGACTTTTTATTGTCTCTTTATTGTCATGTGTACTGATTAAGGTACAGTGAAACTCGAATCACCATAATAAAAAAAAAACAAGACACGCAACTACATGAAAGTTAACATGAACATCCACCACAGTGGATCCCCCACATTCATCACTGTGATGGAAGACAATAAAGACTAATCCTCTGATTAGACTCTGCATCTACCCAATCTATTCCTCTCGTGATTTTATGCTCCTTGATAAGATCACCCCTCATCCTTCTACCCTCCAAGAAATAGAGTCCCAGCCTACTCAGCCTCTCCTAATAGCTCAGACCCTCTTATCTTGGCAACAACCCTTGCAAATCTTCTCTATACCCTTTCCAGCTCGACAACATCTTCCCGATAATATGTCAAGGGTGTCAAGGGTTATGAGGAGAAGGCAGAATTGGGGTTAGGAGGGAGAGATAGATCAGCAATGATTGAATGGCGGAGTAGACTTGATGGGCCGAATGGCCACATTTTAAATCCTATCACTTATGACCTTATGATAACATGGTGCCCAGAACTGAACACAATATATATACAATAAGAGGAATCATGAGAGGAATAAACCGTGTAGATGCACAGAATCTCTTTCCCAGAGTGGGGGAAATCGAGGACCAGAGGACATAGGTTCAAGGTGAAGGGGAAAAGATTTAATAGGAATCTGAGGGGTAACATTTTCACACAAAGGGTGGTGGGTGTATGGAACAAGCTGCCAGAGGAGGTAGTTGAGGCCGGGACTATCGCGATGTTTAAGAAACAGTTAGACAGGTACATGGATAGGACATGTTTGGAGGGATATGGACCAAACGCAGGTAGGTGGGACTAGTGTAGCTGGGACATGTTGGCCGGTGTGGGCATGTTGGGCTGAAGGGCCTGGTTTCCACACTGTATCACTGGATGACTCCATGACTGTGATAGAGTATAGGTATAAGTATAGGTTTTCTGCTTCAAGCGGATATAAACAGTAGAAAAGAAAAGAAAATCCATTGAGAAAATGGAGGGCCTCGGTTTAATGTATCATCCCAATAAATGGCACCTGTGGTAAGTGCCTCCTTCGATGTGATGAGAATGCCAGTCTGAATTTGTATGCTCATTTGTCTGGGATGAGACTAGAACAAACAATGGAATGAGTCAGAGACAGGAATGCTGCAGAATACATATTTACCCAAGGTTTTAAACACGGGCAAGCCACCTCGTAGATACTCTCGTATGTAGGAACGACCTGGAGATGCTGGTTTACACCGAAGGTAGACACAAAATGCTGGAGTAACTCAGCGAGACAGGCAGCTTCTCCAGGTAGAAGGAATGGGTGACGTTTCCGGTCGAGACAAGTCTGAAGAAGGGTCTCGAACAGGAACATCACCCATTCCTTCTCTCCAGAGGTGCTGCCTGTCCCGCTGAGTTACTCCAGCCTTTTTGTGTCTATCTTCACAGCTAAAGCAAATATTGTTTGTTCTGAATAAACCCGGTCGGCACTGTTGGGGCGGCACGGTGGCGCAGCGGTAGAGTTGCTGCCTTACAGCGAATGCAGCGCCGGAGACTCAGGTTCAATCCTGACTACGGGCGCCGTCTGTACGGAGTTTGCACGTTCTCCCCGTGACCTGCGTGGGTTTTCTCCGAGATCTTCGGTTTCCTCCCACACTCCAAAGACGTACAGGTATGTAGGTTAATTGGCTGGGTGAAATGTAAAAAAATAGTCCCTAGTGTGTGTAGGATAGTGTTAATGTGCGGGGATCGCTGGGCGGCGCGGACTCGGTGGGCCGAAGGGCCTGTTTCCGCGCTGTATCTCTAAATATAAAATAAAATTTAAAAGTCTCTGGAGTGGGAGCACGTGGCCGCTGGCTGGGTGTGGTCAGGTGGGGCGTGGGGTGGTGACGTCACCTTGTCCCGTGTTTGGGAGTGAGGAAGTTGGCAACCCTAGCTGGAGTACTCTTGCCTGATCACTGCCATGGTTGGTGGCCGTCCTGTGGGCCGAACACTGGCAGTGTCCATGCAGTTCAACATGTAAGATGTTATTGTACAAGGGCTCATTAGGGAAGTGAGCACTGAGCGTAGCTGGAGACAGGAATGGAGGATTAACTCACAGACCAGGGAATTCACACCTGAAGCATGACATCATTTGGGTCACATTTGTTTTGCTCAGTTGCCATTGCCAAGGAGGAGGAAGAAAAAAAAATCTATGAATCAACCACCCTACAGTGACGAATATTTGTGCCAGCATCTGCAGTTATTTTCCTACACTACAGTGACGAGCAGTTTAGTTTAGTTTAATTTAGAGATATCGCGCGGAAACAGGCCCTTCAGACCTCCAATTCCGCACCGACCAGCGATCCCCGAACGCGAGCACTATCCTGCACGCGCGAGGGACAATTTACATTTATACCAAGCCGATTAACCTACAAACCTGTACGTCTTTGGAGTGTGGGAGGAAACCGGAGATCCCGGAAAAAAACCCACGTGGGCCACCGGGAGAACGTAGACTCGGTAGAGACAGCACCCGTAGTCAGGATCGAACCCGGGTCTCTGGCGCTGAAAGGCAGCAACTCTACTGATGTGCCACTGTGCAGCCCCGAGGATGAAGGAACTGCAGATGCTGGTTTACACTGAAGATAGACACAAAATGCTGGAGTAACTCAGCGGGTGAGGCAGCATCTCTGGAGAAAAGGTTCTCAGTCTGAAGTAGGGTCTCAACCCGAAACGTCACCTATTCCTTTTCTCCTGAGATGCTGCCTGTCCCGCTGAGTAAATTGTCCCTAGTGGGTATAGGATTGTCTTAATGTGCGGGGAACGCTGGTCGGTACGGACCCGGTGGGCCGAAAGGGCCTGTTTCCGGGCTGTATCACTAAACATACCAGGATATATCCCATCCCCCCCCCCACTACAATCAGTCTGAAGAAGGGTACCGACACAAAACGTCGCCTGTCCATGTCCTCCAGAGATGCTGCCTGACCCGCTGGGCTATTCCAGCACTTTTGCACTCCTCCTTCCAAGATTCCAGCACCTGCAGTTCCTTGCGTCCCCAACGTCTACCCCGACAAACACACACACACAAAACGGGCCGCGGAATGTACAAACCATGCTGTCCTTTTTCCTGATCTTGTTGGCAAATTTGGGCAGGGTGCTGGAGAGGGCAGCGAGGTGCTTGAACATGATGGTGAGCAAGTAGATTGATGAACGCCCCATTGTGACATCCTTCCCAAAGCTAAATGATGTCAGCTGATTCACAATAACAAGTCATTTGGCTGTTAGTTTCACTCTGCTTTCCTGTTATTCGGTTTCTCCGTGTCATCGGTTTTGGAACCATTGGTCACAATGGTCGAAATGGTCACCATCTCACACGTCAAAGTGTAAAATGATGGGAGGCATACGCATGCAGCGTCTCTGGACACAAGGAGTGGGTGACGTTTTGTGTCGGAACCCTTCTTCAGACCCACGCCTGCAGTTCCTTCCTGCACAATTCAATCCTCAAAACAAATAATAGCATCATCTGGAAAATTAGTCTTCTGGCAGTCTCACCTTTTAGTTTAGTTTAGTTTGGCTTAGAGATACATTGAGGAAACAGGCCCTTCAGCCCACCGAGTCCGGACTGACCCGCTTCCTCAGTGGACACGTTAGAGGCAGGAAACATGTTCCCAATGTTGGGGGAGTCCAGAACAAGGGGCCACAGTTTAAGAATAAGGGGTAGGCCATTTAGAACTGAGATGAGGAAAAACTTCTTCAGTCAGAGAGTTATGAATCTGTGGAATTCTCTGCCTCAGAAGGCAGTGGAGGCCAATTCTCTGAATGCATTCAAGAGAGAGCTAGATAGAGCTCTTAAGGATAGCGGAGTCAGGGGGCATGGGGAGAAGGAAGGAACAGGGTACTGATTGAGAATGATCAGGCATGATCACATTGAATGGCAGTGCTGGCTCGATTGGGCCGAATGGCCTCCTCCTGCACCTATTGTCAGCGGATCAGGCAGCATCTCTGGAGAAAAGGAATAGGTGACTTTTCGGGGCGAGAAGACGTTGTCTGAAGAAGGGTCTCGACCTGTTCTTTTTATCCAGAGATGTTGCCTGACCCGCTGAGCTACTCCAGCTTTTTGACTGTCTTCGATTTAAACCAGCATCAGCAGTTCCTCCCTACACAGGTTTCCAACCATGTGCAGATCAACAATATTTTACAATACCATATGATAGAACTTTATTTATCCCAGGAGGGATATTGGTCTGGCAACAGTCATAAAACACAAGATACATGAAACATGAAATTAAAGTGACGGGTGGAAAGTCCAGAATTGGGGATGTGCAAAAAATGGAGAGGGTGAAGAGGGGAGTCAGTCTCAGTCTACCCCATGACAGAAGGGGGAGGAGTTGTACAGTTTGATGGCCGCAGGGAAGAAGGATCTCCTGTGGCGTTCTGTGCTGCATCTTGGTGGGACCAGTCGGTTGCTGAAGGTGCTCCTCAGGTTGACCAGTGTGTCATGGAGGGGGGTGAGCTGCATTGTCCAGGATGCTCAATATTGATGGTCTCCCAGTATCCACCTCCCCTCACATCCGGAATCTTGGAATCATCTTTGATCAAACCCTCTCCTTCGACAAACACATCAAACACATCACAAAGACAGCCTTCTTCCACCTCAAAAACATTGCCCGTCTCCGTCCATCCCTCTCCTCCACAGCTGCAGAAACCCTCATCCACGCCTTCATCACCTCCCGTCTGGACTACTGCAACAGCCTCCTCTATGGCTCACCCTCAAAAATCATCAGTAAACTTCAATACATTCAAAACTCCGCTGCCCGTCTACTCACCCACTCCCCGATCCGTGACCATATCACCCCCGTCCTTTACAAACTCCACTGGCTCCCCATCCCCCAGAGAATCCAGTACAAAATCCTCCTCATGACCTACAAAGCCCTCCATAACCTGGCCCCATCCTACCTGACTGACCTCCTCCACAGGCACACTCCCACCTGCACCCTCCGCTCTGCTGCTGCCAATCTCCTGTCCCCCCCCATCCGGACCAAACTCAGATCCTGGGGGGACAGGGCTTTCTCCATCGCTGCTCCCACCCTATGGAACTCACTACCCCAAACCGTCAGACTCCTCCTCACTCACCACATTCAAAACATCACTGAAGTTTCACCTGTTCAGCACTGCCTTCAACCACTGAAGGTCACCTCACCTTCTGCTCCTTTCTCTGTTCGTTTACTGATTTATCTATTTATTCACTTCTCTATGTTCTAGAAATCCCTGTAAAGCGTCTTTGAGTGTTTGAAAAGCGCTATATAAATGTAATGCATTATTATTATTATTATTAAACCTGTATGTTTCTTTGGAGTGTGCGAGAAAACCAGTGTATCCGGAGAAAACCTGCACGGTCACAGGGAGAACGTACAAACTCTGTACAGACAGCACCCGCAGTCAGGGCCAAACCCGGGTCTCTGGCGCTGTGAGGCTGCAACTCTACTGCTGTGTCACTGTGCTGCCCCATATCCCCTGAACTAGGCGGCACGGTGGCGCAGCGGTAGAGTTGCTGCCTTACAGCGAATGCAGCGCCGGAGACTCAGGTTCGATCCTGACTACGGGCGCCGTCTGTACGTTCTCCCCGTGACCTGCGTGGGTTTTCTCCGAGATCTTCGGTTTCCTCCCACACCCCAAAGACGTACAGGTATGTAGGTTAATTGGCTGGGCAAATGTAAAAATTGTCCTTAGTGGGTGTAGGATAGTGTTAATGTGCGGGGATCGCTGGGCAGCACGGACCCGTTGGGCCGAAAGGCCTGTTGCCGCGCTGTATCTCTAAATCTAAATCTCTTTATAATGTAGATTAATAAGTATTTGGCTTCTCTTTAAATCAATTTGCCAGTTACATTTCACGGCCAGACTGGCCCTTCTGATTCTCGTCTGGAATTCTTTCCTGCCTGATATATTCTTCAAGACCTCCTCTGATTTCATCCCCCTGAATTTAACATTTGCTTCCTTTCTCTTGTGTACTAATTAGTTAAAACTGGCATCACCCGATCTTAACATTTGCTGTGAAAGAGTTATCTGGATATCTTCTGGCTCCATCTGTGGAAGTGCCAGGGAGGTTGTAAGATTTGAAGAATATGTATAGCTACAACTTGGCTGGAAATACGAGAGCATTTCTAAGTCAGCGAATTAATCTAGGGAGGGGCTGCCAGTGGGAAGTCTTTCACTAAATAAACCAGTGACGTTTTTGTTTTTCCATTCATCTTACACGAGCAACTCAAAATAGAAGAGATTTCAGCCTATTTAGTGTATATATATATAGGGTTGTGCATGAATATATACACATATATACATATCTATACACACACATACATACATAAAGACATACAAGGTAGACACACAAGGTAGACACGTTTCAGAGGGAGAGGGTGCAGAGGAGATTTACTAGAATGTTGCCTGGGTTTCAGCACTTAGGCTACAGAGAGAGGTTGAACAGGTTGGGTCTTTATTCTTTGGAGCGTAGAAGGTTGAGGGGGGACTTGATAGAGGTTTTTAAAATTTTGAGAGGGACGGACAGAGTTGACGTGGGTAGGCTTTTCCCTTTGAGAGTGGGGAAGATTCCAACAAGGGGACATAGCTTCAGAATTGAGGGACAAAGGTTTAGGGGTAACATGAGGGGGAATTTCTTTACTCAGAGGGTTGTGGCTGTATGGAATGGACTTCCGGTGGAAGTGGTGGAGGCTGGCTCGATTTTATTATTTAAGAGTAAATTGGATAGGTATATGGATAGGAGGGGATTGGAGGGTTATGGTCTGAGTGCAGGTAGATGAGACTAGGTCAGGGAGAATGGTCGGCGTGGACTGGTAGGGCCGGACAGGCCTGTTTCCATGCTGTAGTTGTTATATGTTATATGTTATATGTCGAGACCCGAAACGTCACCCATTCCTTCTCTCCCGAGATGCTGCCTGACCTGCTGAGTTACTCCAGCATTTTGTGACGGGTCTCGACCCGAAACATCACCCATTCCTTCTCTCCCGAGATGCTGCCTGACCTGCTGAGTTACTCCAGCATTTTGTGACGGGTCTCGACCCGAAACATCACCCATTCCTTCTCTCCCGAGATGCTGCCTGACCTGCTGAGTTACTCCAGCATTGTGTGAATAAATCGATTTGTACCAGCATCTGCAGTTATTTTCTTATACTGCTCTGGTTTCATCCCACACTCCAAAGACATACAGGTTTGTAGGTTAATTGACTTGAGTAAAATTGTAAATTGCCGTGTGTGTGTGTGTGTGTGTGTGTGTGTGTGTGTGTGTGTAGGATAGTGCATGGGGATTAGCAGTCGGCACGGACTCGGTGGGCCAAAGGGCCTGTTTCCACACTGCATCTCTAAGCTAAACAAATATACATACACACACATCGATGTATACTGTACATACACACACATATGTCTATAATTTTTTTCATTTATTATGTAGGTTACAGTGTATTATGTTTACATATTCTGCTGTGCAGCTGCAAGTAAGAATTTCATTGTTCTGTTTGGGACATATGACAATAAAACACACTTGCATTTTGCCCAGTAAAATGCCATTGGATAAGCACAGAATAGCTTCCCACTCTGCACTCAGCTGACCTGCGAAGTCACGTTGACACAGTAGGACTGGAAAATCTCCACGGCAGCAGCTATCTGGAGAATTGTGGATAGGGTGAGCAGTTTCAAATACTTGGGAGTCCGCATCGCAGAGGATCTGACGTGGGCAACGCACATTGCCGCACTGGTGAGTAAGGCTAAGCAGCGCCTTTACCACCTTAGACAACTGAGGAAATTCAGAGTGTCGCTGAGGATCCTTCATTGCTTCTACTCTGGGGCTGTAGAGAGCATCCTGTCCGGCAACATTACAGTCTGGTTTGGGAACAGCTCTGCCCAGGACAGGATGGCCCTGCAGAGAGTAGTGCGTTCGGCAGAACGCACCATGGGAACTACACTCGTCCCCCTGCAGGACCTATGCATCAGGAGGTGCAGATCCAGAGCAAGCAAGATCATGAGGGACCCCTGCCACCCCAGTAACGGACTGTACCAGATGCTACGATCAGGCAAACGCCTCCGCTGTCACGCTGTGAAAACGGAGAGGATGAGACGGAGCTTCCTCCCACAGGCCATCAGGACTGTCAACTTTTATAACCCCAGAGACTAAATTTTTGTCGACACTTTTTGTGCTATGTTTAGTAACTTATTAACTTTATTTATATGCTGTAACTGTAATTCTTTTTGTGCACAACCCGCAGGCATTGCCACTTTCATTTCACTGCACATCCAGTATGTGTATGTGACAAATAAATTTGACTTGACTTGACTTGAACTCAGCAGGAGGTTAGTGTCACAACTCCAACGCAAAATATTTTGTCAGCGTTTTATGCAAATCCTTGAAATACGAGGTTCTAGACATTTGTTTCGTTAGACACAAAATGCTGGAGTAACTCAGCGGGTCAGACAGCTGGAGAAAAGGTATAGGTGACATTACGGGTTGAGACCCATCTTCAGACTGAAGGGTATTGTCAGTATTATAAACTTTTAAAAACAGATGAAAGCGATTCTTGTTCCATTTTCAAGGCAGAGTTGCAGGTGGTGAACCTGTATGTCAAATTCTGCACCTTCCAAAAGACGTTAAAAGTTCACTTATTATCTCATTAGCTTACTTATTGTGGGCAGCACGGTGCCACAGCAGTAGAGTTGATGCCCTACAGCGCTTGCAGTGCCAGAGACCCGGGTTCGATTCGGATTATGGGTGCTGTCTGTACGGAGTTTGTACCTTCTCCCCGTGACCACGTGGGTTTTCTCCGAGATCTTCGGTTTCAACCCACACTCCAAAGACGTATAGGTTTGTAGGTCAGTGGTTAATGTGCGGGGATCGCTGGTCGGTGCGGACCCGGTGGGCCGAAGGGCCTGTTTCCGCGCTGTATCGCTAAACTAAACTCAATTCACAATTTCTTTCGTCTGGGAGCATGAATGATCCAGAGGCTCATACCAAAATAAATCAAGGATGACATTCAAGTGAAACTACTTTTTAGGCTGTTCTATAATTAAAGTAACCAAGGCAAGGGGATGTTTAAAAGGCTAGTCAGTTTGACATTTGCATCATCACCCATCTGAAGAATAGCTGCACTCTCTATCCTCTGTTGAGATTGAACACACCTTAACTGTACAATTTATTGTCGTTATGACCATTGCCATACCAAATTATGACAAGAAGTATCAAGGCTAGTGGTGTAAAGCTCCCAAGTCAAAAAGAGAGAAACTGAACACCATTTTAAGCGTAGGATTCAAAGCATTATCCTGGAGGACAAGTTTGGAGAACAATTTGCAGACTTTGAGGTTTGGCGACCAAAGATCAGTTGATTAATGGGCAGGCCCAGGAGGCCAGAATGATCAGGACCGATATCCCAGAGGTATAGAACTGGCAGAGACTAGCGACAGAAGGATTGGGATTATGGGAAAGATTTAACAAAGAGGAAGAATGCTTTAAACCAAGGAATTGCTCAACACTTTGAATGATGCAATTGAGACAGTAATGCAAATGCATTGAGACTTGGCGGGGAAGGTTGCAAAATATCTTCAGGCTGTTTGATGACCATCGGGCACCAAGGTGGCCCAGTGGTTGAGTTGCTGCCTTCCCCGCCAGAGACCCAGGTTCTATCCTGACGACCGGTGCTGTCTGTACAGTGTTTGTACATTCTCCCCATGACAGCGTGGGTTTTCTCCGGGTGCTCCGGTTTCCTCCCACACTCCAAAGATGTACAGGTTTGTAGGCTAATTGACTCGGGTAAAAATCGTACATTGTCCCTAGCATGTAGGATGGTGTTATGTGTACGGGGATCGCTGGTCGGCGTGGACTTGGTGAGCCGAATGGCCTGCTTCCCATTTATTTCAAGAGGGCTAGAATACAAAAACAAGGATGTAATGCTGAGGCTCTATAAGGTGCTGGTCAGGCCACATTTGGAGTATTGTGAGCAATTTTGGACCGCATATCTGAGGAAGGATGTACTGGCTCTGGAGAGGGTCTAGAGGAGTTTTACAAGAATGATCCCAGGATTGAGTGGGTTAGCATATGATGAGCGTTTGACGACACTGGGCCTCCACTCGCTGGAGTTTCGAAGGATGAGGGTGGGACCTCATTGAAGCTTACCGATTAGTGAAGGGTTTGGATAGAGTGGATGTGGAGAGGATGTTTCCACTAGTGGGAGAGTTTAGGACTAAAGGCCAGCCTCAGAATTAAATGACATTCCCTATGGAAGGCAATGAGGAGGAATTTCTTTAGGTCAGAGGGTGGTGAATCTGTGGAATACTTTGCCACACAAGGCTGTGGTCAATGGATATATTTAAGGCAGAGATAGACAGATTCTTGATTAGTTCTGGTATCAGGGGTTATGGGGAGAAGGCAGGAGAATGGGGTTAGGAGGGAGAGATAAATCAGCCATGATTGAATGGGCAGCATAGGCATGATGGGCCAAATGGCCTAACGCTGCTACTATCACTTATGACCTTTCCGCGCAGTATCTCTATCTCCAAAATTGGACCTCAAGCTTACCGGGAATGAAAAGGCCAACCAGGAGAACATTGGAATGGCTGCACATAAACACTTCGGTCAAAGGTTCAGGAAAATATGATCCCAAGGAGTGAAGTCCGTCAGTTTAACACATGGAAAAATGAACAGGACCTCAAGATTGCCAACTGTCCAATTTGTTTGCCAAATACAAGCCCAGGTTTTGAAATGCTAAAGGATGCAATAGTATCACAGATGTCCAATTGAAATGGTTGAAAACAGTTATGAGAAATTCTCAACCTTTATTTAAGCAAAATTATACAAAGCAATATAGTTATGCAATTACAAATTTCACGTTACACCATGTTCATTTTTAAATTCAAAAAAATATTTTTTAAATGTTGCAATTAGTGAGTGGAGACTCATGTTAATGAGGTAGTCACTTATGATGCCGGTATTATTAACCCAACAGTTCAAGTTGAAAACTTTGACAACATGGAAAGACCATTTGTTCATGAAGCCAATGCTATTGCATGCCCATCCCTGAAGCTACTCAACGTGTCTGCTCATTACCCCGACAATACAGTACACAACAGCAGTACAGAGGCCCGATGTGTAGGAGGGAGCCGCAGATGCTGGTTTGCACCGAAGATAAGACACAACATGCTGGAGTAACTCAGCGGGACAGGCAGCATCTCTGGATAGAATCTCTGGATCTTTCTAACCAGAGATGCTGCCTGTCCCAGCTGAGTTACTCCAGCATTTTGTGTCTATCTTCAATATAGAGACCCAGTCTATCCTGCAGTCAAAGGCCTTTTGTGCAGCAGCAGTCTTTAGAGCTGGAAATGGACAGGTCAGATCAGGATGGTCAGGAAATAATAAAATCAATATTCTTTTTTTTAAGGCACATCAGTTCCTTTTTACAATAAAATTCAACAATCCACAGAACATAAAGTAGTGAACGGCAAACCAACAACAATGATGAATGAATCACTGCAGGATAGTGACATCTTATTATCCAATGGCAGAATGTACGCCTGCAAATAAAACCCCACTGACCAGCTAGGTTGAGACCAGTGCTTGATTGAGACCTCAAGAGTAACAAGGCTTGCATTGAAAAGCATGATTCATTCGATACTAAATCTGGCTTTGGTCTTCAGTGTACTCTCCTCCACTAAACATGAGTGCAGCAACAGTCTCTGTTTACAAGTACATAATGTTTTAAAGATAACCTTCAAGTCCACCGCACATTTTTCTGGTCTCCTCATGGCCAGTAGTTAATGGCAACATCTCTGGCCCTCTCGACTTCATTGAGGGATTCCGCTGGGACTGAATGATATCAAATCCTGGAGGACTGCTCCAAATGGGTGAACTAGCTGGTCCTCTCCACTCGCTCCAAATGGGCTCATGTAATTGCCGTCTTTCTGCTTAAAAACACAAGAGCCGCGAAAATTGAATATGCTTTCAGTACCCAAAAATAAAAATAGGTTCCAAAATAAATCCAGCTGATAAGTTAAACCCACAGACATTTGCAGTGGAAACCTCATTGAAATTTACTGAATAGTGAAAGGCTTGGACAGAGAGGATGTGAAGAGAATGTTTCCTCTAGTGGGAGAGTCCAGGACCAAATTCTAGACCAATTTCACCTCCGGGGATGAATAAAATTCTATCGTATCGTATAGGTCATAGCCACGGAATCAAAGGACATTCCCTCAGGAAGGAGACGAGGAGGAATTTCTTTAGTCAGCCAGAGGGTGGTGAATCTGTGAAATTCTTTGCTACAGAAGGCTGTGGAGGCCATCAATAGATATTTTTACAGCAGAGATAGATAGATTCTGGATTTGTACGGGTGTCAGGGGTTATGGGGAGAAGGCAGGAGAATGGGGTTAGGAGGGAGAGATAGATCAGCCATGATTGAACGGCAGAGTAGACTTGATGGGCCGAATGGCCCAATTCTGCTCCTATCACTGACGATTTTATGAAATCTGTGCAGCCACCAAGGACATAGCCCAGATACATCAGGGTTAATACTAGGACCAAGTGTGGACTCTGTGTCCAAGCTCTAATCCCCCCCCCCCTCCCTCAATAGCTGCAATCAGTCACACATGCTAATCAAATTCCAGCTGTAAAACAATTGAGCAACATCAGGTAGAAGAGAACACAACACAACAGCAGGACCCTGAGGCTAGGGAGGGAAAGACCGATGGTTTGAACATCTGACTGTTACTTCACACTTTCAAATTCAATAGCGAATCTCAATGCTAATTTGCAGTTAAAAAAAAGTTCACTGCAACAAAAATATTTCCCAAGTTACTTAGTACATCCATGTTCTTATTACATACAAGCTTCTATTTACAGCACTCCGTATAGGCGAATGGATTGTAGTTCGTGCAGAAGTTAAAGAGGTCACTTAAGTTACGGCCAAAGGTGGGACGGAGATAAGAGACTGCAGATGCTGCGATCTCAAGCAGTCCAAAGTGCTGGAGAAACACAGGAGGTGAGGCAGTATTCGGGGAAGGTATGAACAGGTCACGTTTCGGGCTGGGATCCTCCAAACATCCCGACCCCCAAACATCACCTGTCCATTTGCTCCCCAGGTGCTGCCTGTCCGGCTGAGTTCCACCAGCATTGGTTTACGAAGTGGGCTATTCAGGACGGACTAGAAATAAGAATAGCATTTGATTCTTGAGGCCGTAGTGTAATTTGGTTACGTTACGGCCAATTTGTATCTCATCCCCATCAGGCCATCTTGGTTTCATAACCCTGAAAGGTAACAACTTGTTTTAACCACAGCTTCACAAATACAGCTGAAAATAATAATAATAATAATGGACACATTTTCAAACCAGATAGAGGAGGCCTGAAAATCAATTTGCCTGCTGAACATCTAGGATACGAGCAGAGACAATTGCATATAGAATTAGTAATTATGGAAGCTGTTCTTTCCTTACCATTTTATGGACAGCAGTTGCTTTAGTCAACACAGCACCCACGGAATTTGAACAAGGAGTAGCTTGAACAAGTGTGGCCGGAAGGGAATTGGGACTCAGCAGACCTGGGGGAGGAAGCAAATGTAAATAAGAACAATTTCAACAGTAAAGAAAATATTTCAGTCCCAAATGACCAACTAATTTGTGTCAGTCAGATAGTTAAAATAGTTTCAATCCACTTTAGACGAACAACACTAACACTATTTTAAAAGGTAGCAGGTTTCAGCCTGTTACATTGAGTGCCATCTTGTGGCAAGTTTAAGAATAAGGGGTAGGCCATTTAGAACGGAGATGAGGAAAAACTTTTTCACCCAGAGAGTTGTGAATGTGTGGAATTCTCTGCCTCAGAAGGCAGTGGAGGCCACTTCTCTGGATGCTTTCAAGAGAGAGTTGGATAGAGCTCTCAAAGATAGCGGAGTCAAGGGATATGGGGAGAAGGCAGGAGCGGGGTAATGATTGTGGATGATCAGCCATGATCACAGTGAATGACGGTGCTGGCTCGAAGGGCTGAATGACCTCCCCCTGCGTCTATTGTCTACAGTCAAGGCAGGAATCTGAGATGTCTAACTAGCATTCCAAAATTATATTAAAGGGAGGGGAGAGAGAGTATCCCTTCGGTTATCATCTTGGTCAATTCACTTGACACAAAGCACTTCAGGTTAAAGAGCTCCCCTGAAGTCGAGGCCCCAGATGCCCAATACAGCAATAAATTCATAAGTTCTCGGAGCAGAATTAGGCCATACAGCCCATCAGGTTTACTCTGCAATTCGGTTTACACCAGCATCTGCAGTTCCTTCCTGAACATTAAGTCTACTTTGCCATTTAACCATGGCTGATCTATTTTTCACTCTCAACCCCATTCTCCCCATAACTCCTGACATCCTTAGTAATCAAGAATCTGTCAATCTCCATCATAAAAATATCCATTGACTTGACCGCCACAACAGTCTGTGGCAATGAATTCAAGGTTTCAAGATCAGTTTATTGTCACCCTCTGGCTAAAGAAATTCCTCCTCATCTTTCGAAAGGTATGTCCTTTTATTCTGAGTCTATGGCCTCTGGTCCGAGACTATCCCGCTCGTAGAAACATCCTCTCCACATCCACTCTATCCAGGCCTTTCACGATTCTGAAAGTTTCAATGAGGTCCCCCCTCATCGTTCCAAACTCCAGCAAATTCAGGCAGAGTGCTGTCAATCTCTAATAATTCAGCATCTGATTGTTTCAATAAAAGACAAAGCACTGGAGTATCTAAGCGGGTCAGGCAGCATCTCTGGAGAATCTTCTCGAGACTGATTGTGGCCGAGGAGAGGAGGGGGCATGACAAGTGATACACGGATTCAGGTTGGGAAGTGGGGGGGGTGTTTGATAGGTAGATTATTGGACAAAGGCCAGAGACGACGAGACAAAATGCGAGATAAGAATAGAAGAGGTGAAAATTGTTAAGCTAGAGGAAGGAACGCAGGTGAATGCAAGTGTCTCCAAATGGTTCAGACTTTCTTTTTGAGGCTTGGCAACTGGCTTTTAGAAGGATGAGAGGAGATCTTATCGAAACGTATAAGATTATTAAGGGGCTGGACACGTTAGAGGCAGGAAACATGTTCCCAATGTTGGGGGAGTCCAGAACAAGGGGCAACAGTTTAAGAATAAGGGGTAGGCCATTTAGAACTGAGATGAGGAAAAACTTTTTCAGTCAGAGAGTTGTGGATCTGTGGAATTCTCTGCCTCAGAAGGCAGTGGAGGCCAATTCTCTGAATGCATTCAAGAGAGAGCTAGATAGAGCTCTTAAGGATAGCGGAGTCAGGGGGTATGGGGAGAAGGCAGGAACGGGGTACTGATTGAGAATGATCAACCATGATCACATTGAATGGCGGTGCTGGCTCGAATGGCCTCCTCCTGCACCTATTGTCTATTGGGTCACTCTGGAGTGCAAGTCAGACGCTTCAGAGTCATTGGTGACAATTTCTGGGTCAAATTAAAATGGAATTTTGTGGCAATCCATGCCTTCCAGAAGGTTTGCGGCATCTGATATTCATGTGACGTCACTGCTCTGGAATATGTTTCGGAGGTTTGGCTGGCACTGGGAACAGTCCCAACACTGCTCTGTTTGACCCTGGGAAGCACCCTCTGACTGGTACGAGGTAGACAATCCCCCACCCCAAAAAAAATCACTTCAACAAGAACACATCCACATCCGACACAAGACATGTGGGAAACTGCCCCATTAATCCAGTTTAGAAATTAAGTCAAACCTTGCATAACTGGGGTTTCAGTTAAGTTGTTTAACAAGTTTCAGTGACCATTCCAGCTACTTCAAAGGTAGACACAAAATGCTGGAGCAACTCAGCGGGTCAAGCAGCATCTAGGGAGAGAAGGAATGGGTGACGTCACCCATTCCTTCTCTCCCGAGATACTGCTTGAACCGCTGAGTTGCTCCAGCATTTTGTGTCTACCTTCGATTTTAACCAGCACCTGCAGTATTTTTCTCACCAGCCACTTCAATGTTGGTTACGAATCAGGATAAAAAAGCATGGGGGTGAATGACATTTCATAGTATCTACAAGTTTATTACAAAGCCAGTTGACTTTGGTACCATTGTTCAGGGTTGTCTTTCTGGGGTTAGAGGTATGGAGCAATAACTACCCACTTTTGCTGTACAAGGTTAGTGCTCTAGATTGTGAATTAAAGGTTGAAGGACAGATACAAATTTCAGATTTCAATTACTGCAGAAAGAATCGACATTTAAAGTAACCCAATAGCACGATGAACTTACGCAAGGTAGAAATAATATAGCTTAAACTACACCATAAATATTACTACTTTCAACTTTCAATATAAATACTTCAGATCAATGTGCCTGCCCTACGACATTCGGCACGGTGGCGCAGCGGTAGAGTTGCAACCTTACTGTGCCAGAGACCCAGGTTCAATCCTGACTACGGGTGCTGTCTGTACGGAGTTTGTACGTTTCTCCGTGACTCTGTGGGTTTTCTCCGGGTGCTCCGGTTTTCCGCCCACATTCCATAGATGTACGAGGTTGTAGGTTAATTGGCTCCGGTAAAGACTACAAATTGTCTTAAAAGACTTCCGTAAAATTGCTCCGAGAGTTTCGGATAGAACTAATAGATTGTGGATCGATTGTGGATCGGCTGAAGGACACCTTATCTCTCAACTAAAAGGAACAAACTCCTAAATCCAGGTGTTCCACGCACTAACAACATTCAATTTACCCGAATGCTTGGTCAATGGCAACTCTCCCAGCGAAGTTGTGTGGGCACTGGTCGAGGGCTGCTCACACATAGGACTCGTCATTTCCACATCTTGTACTGAAGATTGAGTTTCTTCCGGTAGCTCAATGTCACCTGCCGAGCTTTCCTGGGAGCAACTAGACTTGACATCATTATGGAATGAAGACCGCATTGCTTCTGGCTTGCCGCGAGCACTCAACCTGGGCTGGAGATACGGCTCAAAGTCTACCTGGGGGAAACGATAAAAGTGTTAAACTTACTCTTGCAGATAATATACCCAGCCCTAAACAAATCAACACCCGACAACAAGGGCAAATAGTCACGTCATAACCCCTCCTTCCACTATCACCCCCTTACTCTTGGCTCAAAGCTTAAGCCGTGTTACTTACTGAGGGCAGAATTTAGCAGAGAGTCAAGTTGAAAACTGGATATCTATAATCTGCATGCCTATTTCTCATGGACACTTTGGGGATATAGTTACTAATGCAGGTATCTACCACTTGAAAATAAAACATTTCAAAATAGTCATTTACTTTTCACGTTCACTTTTACTCTCACGTCCATCAACCTAGCTCAGTAAAAGTCAAGAGGAGAAATGGTTGACCATCCAATGAACAAGTCTAAAATGCCATTGTTAAATTCCCTACCATGTTGGGTATTCTTTCAAATAGCTTAAAGACGTTAACTCGTAAAAGATTCCATCCAAAAAAGCCATTGTTTAATCTTCAATTTCTAGATTGACTGTCCCAATATATTAAGTGCACTAAAGCAATACAGATGCTCACCCATTTAAAAGCACGACTGCTAATAATCAATGGCACAGGATTATTAAAGTAACACCAAGTATATCGTTATGTCATGAAATTTAATCTTACCTGTTTTGTGCTCTTCCCAGAACAAGTACTTTGCTGTGCAGTGCTAAATAGAAGAAATCTTCATTAGAAAACTAAAGTTCATGCATATAACCACTAAAGTGGAAGCCAAGCAAATGGAAGTTTTCCCGCAAACTAATTTTCAATGTTTTCTAAAGTGCACATTACAAATGTTTGCAAAAGTAGTGTCTTCAAAAACCCCCCATAATTAACCAAAGTTGGAAGCACAACCATTTCATAGAGATTTGTGTGCCACAAAACATGCAATTTTTTGAGAAACCACAGGGAATGATTACAACTTTAAGCATTGGGTTGATTGTGGAATTCATGACCGTGTAACAGAGTCAAAGTATTTTTGTTATTGGGTAAACTTGCATGTTATCCAGATTTTTCTAGATTTTTTACTTGGGACAAGTCCAAGCTGCCCATTAATTTCACCTAAGTGTACCGGGATACAACACTGCTCTATTCCCTATAAAAAGTGGCCATAGCTCTGTCCTTTTCAGTTAAACTTTGATGGACACTTGGACCAATAGCTACAAGAAAATCTACATGAAGTATACATCATGGAAACAGGCCACTTGGTCCAACTTGTACATGCCAACCAAGTTGCCAACCCCGGTTAGTACCATTTGACTGTACTCTAAAGCATTCCTATCTTTTTTCATGTTCAAATGTCTTTTGACAGTCATAGTTGAATCTGCTTCCTCTGAAATAGCAGATATGGATTACCCTTCATGGAAAAGGTTGCCCCCTAGGTCCCTTCTAAATATCTCACCTAAAGCCGATGCTCTCTAGTTTTGGTATAATATAAGAAAATAACTGCAGATGCTGGTACAAATCGAAGGTATTTATTCACAAAATGCTGGAGTAACTCAGCAGGTCAGGCAGCATCTCGGGAGAGAAGGAATGAGCGACGTTTCGGGTCGAGACCCTTCTTCAGACTGATGTCAGGGGGGCGGGACAAAGGAAGGATATAGGTGGAGACAGGAAGATAGAGGGAGATTTGGGAAGGGGGAGGGGAAGAGAGGGACAGAGGAACCATCTAAAGTTGGAGAAGTCGATGTTCATACCACTGGGCTGCAAGCTGCCCAGGCGAAATATGAGGTGCTGTTCCTCCAATTTCCAGTGGGCCTCACTATGGCACTGGAGGAGGCCCATGACAGAAAGGTCAGACTGGGAATGGGAGGGGGAGTTAAAGTGCTCGGCCACCGGGAAATCAGATTGGTTAACGCGGACCGAGCGCAGGTGTTGAGCGAAGCGATCGCCGAGTCTGCGTTTGGTTTCGCCAATGTAAATAAGTTGACATCTGGAGCAGCGGATGCAATAGACGAGGTTGGAGGAGGTGCAGGTGAACCTCTGTCTTACCTGGAAAGACTGTTTGGGCCCTTGGATGGAGTTGAGGGGGGAGGTAAAGGGACAGGTGTTGCATCTCCTGCGGTCGCAGGGGAAAGTGCCTGGGGATGATCTAGTTTTGGAATCTACTACGGGGGGGAGAATGAGAGAAAGCATGGTCATACCATGGTCTGACCAGGGACCTTGAATCACAATGGCCACCTTGCTATCCCTTTACTCTTAACATATCTGTAAAATCTTAGGATTTTCTGATGGAATGCCCGATCCATTTTGTGTTGCCTGTTGATGGACTGGAGTATAATCATCAACAAGTTGGTCACTTGATTCTGACTGGCCAAATCTGATGAGATTTTCAAGACCAGGACCTTTATACAAACTCAGCACAAAGTAATCACTATCTTACATTTGAAAATGTATCACCTTCAAAGAAAAAATAATAATCTTGGGACCTATTGCTATTCAGATTTGCACACATCCTTTGCACACAACTCAAACACACCCTTTGTTGCCTCCATTCAATTGTACAGTTTGTTTCTTTTGCTTTCCCCATGATATAGGGTCCTCGTTTACCAAACCCAAGAGAATTGGTATTAGCAAGAGACTACCGCCTATCACAATCAGCGTTCAATGGACAACCGTATGTCAAACGTTTCCCTAAAATAATGTAAAAAGTTCAAGTTACAAAATCATGAAACCTTACCACTATTCTACCATGCTGCACAGCAGACATGATTAAGGCCTGCATGTGATATTATGGCTTGGAAGAATATCCAATTAGCATTACTCTAGAATAGGACCGAAGTAAACCTGCACCAATATGGTTAGCATTTAAAGAAAAATAGCAAGCGGAAAACTCACCCCTCTCCAGTCATGGTGACGTTTGTGATAACATGCGATTCTGTCTTTGTCACGCTATTAAAGCTTGCACGAGTCTGCTGGCTTGAACTCTTTGTCACATGCGACACAGGAGATGCAGGAGTAGCTGAACGGACCCTCAACCTGGTGAGACTGCGTTGGCCTTTTGATCTTTGCCTTGGTGTACATGTTTTAGGAGTCACTGGTTAAACATTAGAATTTCAAAGTTAATTGTTGTCACTTCAAAGTTCATGTAAATTCTTGTTGTCCATGCACCACTGAAACAGCATCGCACTCATTACCATTAATTTTCAAACTAGCTGCATAATTGCAAGATCATATCTTCAAAATGTCAGGGTTAATTTGACCAGCATGGAATTTCCTATTCACACAGCATTTGGAATGCCTAAACCTTTTTGGCAGTCAACATCTTTAAACATTGGTTTATGCTGGCAGTTCCCAGTCACATCATTTGAGTGAGGAGGGTAGACAAGGGAATGGCGAAAGAACACAAGTCACTGTAATCCTGTGCTGTAATTTGTTGCACAGATATCCAATGTCAATAGGTTAGTGTATCCTTTTACACCGTGCCCATATAAATGACTGTTTAATTGCCTCAAATGGATCAGTTTCCACCACCACCTCTTGCAGTATGTTTCAGGTAACCACCAAAAAAAGTTTTTTAGTTTCAGTTTAAGTTTAAAAACACCTTCTCTCAATGGACTGTTCAATCCTGACTGTGGGTGCTACCTGTAAGGAGTTTGTACGTTCTCCCTGTGACCGTGTGGGGTTTCTCCGGGTGCTCCGGATTCTTCCCACCTTCCAAAGACGTACAGGTTTGTAGGTTAATTGTCTTCGCAAAATTGTCCCTAGCGTAAGTAAGATAGTTAGTGTGCGGTGATCACTGTTCGGCGTGGACTTGGTGGGTCGAACGGCCTGTTTCCATTCCGCCTCTCTACACTAAACTAAATTCCCCTTTGCATCTTCCCGTGTTCTTACACAAAGGCATGCCCAATTTACAGACATTTGCAGTCAGCTGCGATGAATTGTGTGGAATGGATCTTACCATTGAAGTTTTTTGCAGGACTCTCCACTCTGAAAAACCCTGCGTCAAATACAATGGTATTACTTTGAGTTTCTTCATTGCTGGAGCCGGCCGTTTCCTGCTTCATTTTGGCCTTCAGAGCTGCTTTCACAGCTGCAAAGCGGCTCTTTGGGGCTGTGCTGGGTTTCATTACTTCCTCTGGTTTTGACCTGGCAGCCTTTTTCTAAGTGAAAAACATTTTGTTAGCAACAGCAGACAGAAATTTACCAAATCCATATAGTGACAGTTATTGTTGGCACTTGAAACTCCAACTTCAGAAAATCTTTCTGTTTTGAAACTGGTGTTACCCAATAAAGCTACCACTTAAAAATCAGGATTAACACAACTGCAAAAAATATATACTTAAAGACTGTATCACAAAATGCCGGAGTAACTCAGCGGGTCAGGCAGCATCTCTGGAGAGAAGGAATGGGCGACATTTCGGATCGATACCCTTCATCAGACTGATGTCAGGGGGGCGGGACAAAGAAAGGGTGTAGTTATACTATACTTAAAGACTAATACTTCCATGACAAGAGGAAAAATCCTGAGAGACAGCGTTTGATCAACTTAAGGACTGGCTGGTCACACAAATCTTTCAATGCAACTCTAACCTACAGCTCGACAAGCTTAGAATTTCATTTTTTAAAAGTCAGCGAATATTTTAAAAGTATCAGGGTAACAAAAATGTATTGGTCATAAGCAGAATGAACTGCAAGAACTTGTTTAATAACAACTGCAAGCTTCAAAACCGATCAACCCTACTGATCAATATTGAATTGAAAGATACAACGTGGAAACAGACGTTGGCCCACGCCGATCATCGATCACCCTTCTTGCTCAAGTCCATACTCCGCCACCTCCAGTTTAAATTCCATTTGGAATATTTTGGAGGACCAAGAACCCGTTAACACGAGTTCCACATTATCTCACCGTTTCATCCGTTGCCTATGCGCTTGGGCGGGGGGGGGATTTTACCCACAAACCCACGCGTCTTGTTCCCAATGTTGGGGGAGTCCAGAACAAGGGGCCACAGTTTAAGAATAAGGGGTAGGCCATTTAGAACTGAGATGAGGAAAAACTTTTTCAGTCAGAAAGTTGTGAATCTGTGGAATTCTCTGCCTCAGAAGACAGTGGAGGCCAATTCTCTGAATGCATTCAAGAGAGAGCTAGATAGAGCTCTTAAGGATAGCAGAGTCAGGGGGTGTGGGGAGAAGGCAGGAACGGAGTACTGATTGAGAATGATCAGCCATGATCACATTGAATGGCGGTGCTGGCTCGAAGGGCCGAATGACCTCCTCCTGCACCTATTGTCTTTGGAACATGGGAAGAACCTGGAGCTCACGATCATGGAGAGAATGGAAACTCCACACAGGCAGCACCAGGGGTCAGGATCGAACCCAAGGTCTGAGGCAGCAGCTCCATCACCCACGCCACCGTGCACTAGAAGGTGCAAATACTCTACATTTTCCTACCAAGTGGTTAACTGTGCTAGATTGTAAATGTCACACCCTTTACCTTGACCACTCTTTGGGGCAACGTGGTCTCCTCCCAGTTATTTGCTTGAATCTTCTTCAATCGCTCAAACTTCTTGATTACATCTTCAACCTAGGGAGAAATAACAAACACTGATAGTGATCTAAAAGCAAGATAGCAACAAAATTGTGGAGCAGCAACTTGGGTGGGTATTAAATACTGCAAGGACACCAGGACTATTGTTTTTTGCAACAAATACAGGCGCTCCTCACCTTCCGATGGGGCTCCGTTCCGAGAAACCCATCGGAAACCGAAAGCATTGTAAGTCAAAATGCATTGTAATGCACGCGATCACGTGGCCGGAAGTGAGCTGCGGCTCGCTACGGGTCTCTGCCGTTTGCACCATCGCAAAGTCCAACTATCGCAAGTCGAACCATCGTCAGCCAGGGAGCACCAGCGTATAGTTTGACTCTATTTTCCACCTCGATTAGTTTTTCTAACTGGATTTGTCAGTTTTGAACGAGAAATAATGGCTTGTCGTTTTTATTCAATTATTGTATATCGGGAGATTCAATTCAGAAAATTAATTGAAGTGTCAGCAACTTGTGACAATATGGGAGTTACATGGTATTTTACTCAACAATAAATCCAAGTAGACCATTGCTTGTAACACTGGCTTACTGAAACCTAACAGCAAACCAAGGGCGTTCTTGATCAGTTTGCACCTTGATCCTTTCTCTGCACATATCTGGCAATTATTCAGCATGGGAGTTTCTTGCTGGTGACGTTTTAATTGAAGAACTCTGATCAATTGCCCAGATAGTGTAGCGTTAGCAGTTGCCCGCTGGCAGGCTCAGGCCCTTGGTCAAGAGGCCCAAGTCGTATGCCTGCTCTATGATTTCTGCTGCAAGCGCGAATGGATGAATTAATGTCAACGTCAGGATTTTGTTTGCCCACTTTCCCTCACCCACCCCAGCCCCTTCTCCCAAGGAGTTGATCTCCTTGCCATTCATCATTTGCTATTTGTGGAATCATTAAACTGATAGGTGTTGAAAGAAATACATTCCAATATGAAGTCAAGTAGTCAACAACTTCAGGAGAGGAATGCAGAATCAGTGGATGGTGCCAGTCCCTTTAAAGCAAGGAAGAGTATTCACCTGAAAGTCCCAATCAGAATGCACAAGGAAAATCAGTCCAAATTAATCATAACGACTAAATTTTAATTTCTAATTTTAGTCACAATGTTCTGCCTGGGTGTTTAAAAACAAAGCCTTCAGATACCTGGAAGTAGACCATGTCCCAAAACCCTTCCAGATCTGCAGAGCTGACTTCTTTTTCACTAGTCTTGAACTCGCAGTTGTCAACAAGACCTCTGAATTGTTTGAATCGTTCAGCCACAAGGAGACGCGCCTGTCCCACAGATGTACGAAGCAGTTCCTTAACTGGGCAAAACAATGTGATGTGATTTTAAACTCATGTTATCCAATTTTTGCTGGGACGGACAAGATTTTGAAAAATTACTGCTGATTGACAAAAAAGCGGATAAATTACAGCAATTACACAATCGAGCAAACATACAAGCCATGAATGTTGGGCATTCAACCATGAGAACCTGGGGGAAAGGTGTGAACAAAGGGATACCAACAGTGAAATCAGCAGGATGACTAGGGTGGGGGAGGGACGGAGGGACGGAGAGAGAGAGGGAATGCAAGGGATATTAATCAATATTAATACTGCTGGGTCGCATGCTGCCCAAGCAAAATGTTCCATGCTTCTGAGAAAATTCACCAATTTCACAAAACTTTCAAAAACATGCAAGTTCAAATCTCAGGGTCCCCAATACTCAAACTCTAATGAAGTGTCAGCAACATTCATAAGTTTTGTATTTAGACGGCGTGCAAGCCAGCAGAAAGTAGGTTCTATTCAAGAAGGCTCATGGAAGTTGAGTTTGATGAAGTGCCATTAGATTCCAGAAAAAACAATTGCACTGCACTTTTGAAATTTAGAAGCAATTTTAGTTCAAATGGTAGCCTAGCCCAGGAAAAATCTATACCTACGCAAGAGTTTAATTTCATGAAATCAAAAGTGAATTTCATGGGGTCAGCTGCATCACTCCACACAAGAGATCCCTTTGAACATCTGCATATTTAGCAACAATGCACAATTATAACATTGTAAAGATGACCTAATGGGAAATGCAAGTTTAAAAATGCAAACATCATGACCAACTTCAGATCTGAACACTGCTGGGCCGTTTTCATCCGGCAAAATTTAAAGCCATCTTTCTACTAAAGGATTTCACAAAAAGATTCAAGACAAGGGAAATTCTTTCTACACTTGTATTAATTAATAATGTTCATCATCGCAAGGATGTAATGCTGAGGCGCTAGTCAGACTGCATTTGGAGTATTGTGAGCAATTTTAGGCACCATATCTGAGGAAGGACGCGCTGGAGAGGGTCCAGAGGAGGGTTACAAAAATGATCCCAGGAATGTGTGGGTTAACGTATGATGAGCGTTTGACGGCACTGGGCCCCCTACTTGCTGGAGTTTAGAAGAATGGGGGGGGGGGTAGGGGGACCTCATTGAAACTTACCCAATAGAGAAAGGCTTGGATAGAGTGGATGTGAAGAGGATGTTTCCACTAGTGGGAGAGTCTAGGACGAGAGACAATAGCCTTAGAATTAAAGGATATCCCTTTGGGAAGAAGTCGAGGAGAAATGTCTTTAGTCAGAGGGTGGTGAATCAGTTGAATTCTCTGCCACCGAAGGCTCTGGAGGCCGTCAATTGATATTTTTTACAGCAGAGATAGATAGATTCTTGATTAGTACGGGTGTCAGGGGTTATGGGGAGAAGGCAGGAAAATGGGTTAGGAGGGAAAGATAGATCAGCCATGATTTAATCTTGTTGGAGTAGACTTGATGGACCTATTTATTCACAAAATGCTGGAGTAACTCAGCAGGTCAGGCAGCATCTCAGGAGAGAAGGAATGGGCGACGTTTCGGGTCGAGACCCTTCTTCAGACTGATGTCAGGGGAGCAGGAATTTCACAAAATGCTGGAGTAACTCAGCAGGTCAGGCAGCATCTCAGGAGAGAAGGAATGGGCGACGTTTCGGGTCGAGACCCTTCTTCAGACTGATGTCAGGGGAGCAGGAATTTCACAAAATGCTGGAGTAACTCAGCAGGTCATGCAGCATCTCAGGAGAGAAGGAGACTTGATGAACCAAATGGCAAAATTCTGCTCCTATCACTTATCTTACCTTTATCTGGAACGACGTCAGCGTTTGCCCATCCATCCCACTGCTGACAAAGCAGAGTCAATTTCTCAGTCTCCAATGTGACGACTCCTCTGCAGGGAAGAATTACAATGGAGTTCACTTTGCAATGGTTCGAGCTACTGGAAACGGCTCGTCTGTAATCACGTATTGTCTTTCTGTTGACTGGATAACACGCAACAAAAGCTTTGCACTGTGCCCGGGCACATGTGACAATAAACTAAACTGATAAACTAATGACATTTCAGTTAAAGTTTCAGCTGCGATCTGGATTAATAAAGCCACCAGGAATGAAAACTTCCACCGGCTATCCCTTGTTAAAAAAAACCAGAGACGCCTTTCTACTGCAGTGTCAGACAGTGCTTGCTCGATTCCAAGCTAAATTTCACACAGCAGATGGCAAAAAAGTGCTTCCTACATAATATTGAGTTACTATGCTGCATTTGCAATAATTTATATACTTCTGTATAAAGTAGGGCAAATCTGTTTTAATTCACTGTTATTACAAAATAGACAAAGCAATACTCTAAAATACAAATTCTCAAAACCACTTGCAACTCCACTATGGGTAGCCAAATTGGAAAGAAGCCTGATCATGCACACAATTTCTAATCAGCACTTTCCAAATGTCCTATAAGACTGCAGCAACATAAAAGATCTTTACTATGATTAAATTAGGTTTGCAACACATTTAAGATCCCGTCGACTGCTGAATATTCCTGTCAGAACCTTGGATGATAATGCTATATTTTAAAAATAAAATTGTATCCGATGCAGAAAACAATCTCCTTTCAATATTATTGCTACATGCTGACCTGAAATAAGCCACATCATGCACGGGTCCAATGCCATCAGGTTGAGAACACCCAAAAGGTTTTGGCGGTGTGTTTTTCACAGGAACTTCAAAAGCTGCAAAATCAGGGTCAAACTTTAAAAATCACAATCAAATAGATATCAATCAATACTCCCAACCAATAAACTGCACCATTGTATTTCAATAATTAATACTAGTCTGGGATATCTTTAACTGGTTATGTTGCAAAAAGCAGTTTGGTTTAGAGATACAACGCGGAAACAGGCCCTTTGGCCCACCGAGTCCACACCGACCAGCACATTAACACCACCTTACGCACGTTAGGAGCAATGTACATTTGCACCAAGCCAATTAACCTACAAACCTGTACGTCTTTGGAATGTGGGAGAAATCAAAGATCTCACAGTCACAGGGAGAACGTACAAACTCTGTACAGACAGCACCCATATTCGGGATCGAACCCGGGTCTCCAGCACTAAGGCACCAACTCTACCGCTGTGCCGCCAGTTACTGCAAATAGACCATATATGCTTTTTTTGGAGCCTCATTTTAAATTAAGCTTCTTACTAAACAGTACAGTTGCCCAATAATTATAGCACGATAGAGTCAATTACTTATGCCCATCAGAAGCGATGCATACCAGGGCTAGTAGGATCTTCAGTTTGTGTCTTGGGCAGATTCGACCCAACCTCTGGTTTAAAAATATCCCTTTGCGATCTTGTTACCGTTGCGGGAGAATCAGCGTTGTTTCGCCTGAACAGAGAGAATATTTGTGTATATTTGTTGTGGCGAGATCGGTGTCGAGTACGAGAACACGTATCAAAGTCTAATCAGGAGCAAAACAAAATACGGAAAGCCGGCAAAGAGCGAAGCCTAGTGCAGATCAGCCAAAACCACGCCAAATGCAGTGTTGGCTAAAGGCCAAAACCACACCAAATGGCAGTGTAAGCTGGAGAGGCAAGATGACGCGCTACTGATCCTATACTTTTATACCACAAAGTCAACCATTAGTAAGTGAAACAATAAAAAAAAAACAACAGCACCTTTATCAGCTTGAAGTATACGGGACACACATAACATACAGAATTTAAACATCCTTGACCTTCTCTCGTGGGATGAGATAGTGCAAGGGTTACGGTTGAACAGTGATGGAGCTCCCCAATAACATTTTGGAATAACAGGATAGGTCAGGAAGAGATCATTCCCAGCACATGACAACTCTAGTGAACGTGGAAGTTTTATTCTTAAACGTTCAACATCCGACTTCCACCATTTGCAACACAAGCTATAATCCATGCCAATACAAACAAAACTGTACATTTTCCTTGCAGGTATTCCACAGCTATCCTCTGCTCGCAGATGCTCATTTTATGAAAAGATAGATCTAATGATCCATAACTGGAAAATTAAACAATGTTTCTTTCTTCAAGTTTCCACTATCCACATGATTGCCCAAACACAGCCATCCACAAATGCCTGACTATTTAGGGATTTTGCTCCCCTTTCCCTAGTAGTATCAATGCCACACTGGATCTGAGTTCTGCTCGCAATCCCCAATATGTCATCTAAAGACCCCCCACTCAACTGCTAGTTCACGATGAGGTCCGTTTATGTAACATTTGGGAAACATTCGAAGCAGGACCAGATTCTCAGCTTCAAACGTCCTCGGCTCCAAAGTACAGGAGGAACAGCAAAACCTCTTGATGCACAACCAACTCGGTGTAGCCTGGAGAATGGCTCGTTCGGTGGTTCAATTACTCCGACTAAAGCAAACTTGGACAGGCGAATATAACAGCCAGACATCCACTTAAAACTGACAAACAACATTGCCTAGTAAGAATAAATGAGGATGTGCAAGAATAGGCCAGGACAGGTTTAAAGATGAGCTGACAAAAATCACAAGTCTTGGATAGACTGCAGTGCCTTGGTCTGCCAACTATGCTTCATTGCAACGAAAAACTCTGGCAGGAAGCTTTTGATTGCATCAGACAGCAAAGTGAAAAAATATTAATATACACTCGTTAGAGACGAGAACTGCTACAAAATACTTACAACTGGGGTTTGACAGGACTCCAGGTCTGAGTGGCAAAGAAGCTCGACACACTTCGTGGGCTAATGGCAGTAAACTTGATTTGGTCAAACCCATCCATCGGGGCAAAGACATAGTTGTCAGGGGCAAAGGAGACTTTCTTCTCCATATCTTCATGGTCCATAGGTGAACCCAGCAGCTGTTGGTTCACACTGCCACTCGCAGTTGGCAAGCTCTCGGATTCTGGCAACAGAACCTCGTGTTCAGGGATGGTCTGCATGCATGGTCCTTCACAAGGGTCAGGCTTTAGCTTTTCAGCAATCTGCAAAATAGAATTGATTAAAAAGATCAAAATGCTATTTCAACTAAATATTTCTCTAGGCTCAAGAGGCAAAAACAATATTCTAGCTCTCCATTGTGCTGACAACACAATTATTACAGAGCTATAACAACTTTAGTCACAGGTTACTTTGATCCTGTTTCTCCCTGTACGATGTCAACAACATTTTGCTCTACTTCACTGGGTGGCACTGTTGGTACAGCTGCTGCCTCACAGCACCAGAAATACTGGTTTGACCCTAACCTCAGGTGCTATGTATGTGGAGTTTGGCGTTCTCTATGAAGACAAGAGTTTACTTCGGCTTCCTCCCACAAAGACAAGTGGGGTTGATAGGTTAACCGGCCTCTAAATTTTGCCTAGGGAGTGGATGCAAAAGTAGGATAAACAGACCCAGTGTGAACGGATGATCAATGATTAGCATGAACTCAGTGGACCAGAGGGCCTGCTTCCATGCTGGATTTTTCAATCAACGTGCAAGTCAGGCAAACTCTATACTTCACTGCATAAAATTCCAATGAGGGATTTGTGTACAGCACAATCACAGCGATGAAACTGAACTATATAATTTTGGGATCACACAACACACCCCAAAGATTGCAGATTAATAATCCACATTTCAATAACTTGTCTGCAGTCCTGGAAATGTAAATTCAAACACTAAAATATCGCATCCAATATTCATCACCCCAAACAGTGGTGTTGCTGTGATTAAGTTACTGAACTCCCAATCAGACACTGGCTCAAACCTCACCATGGCGATTGTGGATTTTTAAAATTCAGTTTCTGAAACAGAATATACATAAATAACAAACAAGTAAAAATCACCAGTAAGTTGAGCCATAGCCATATTTCGATGAGATTTGGTAAGGAATGCAAGAATTACCACAGGACAGCATTAACAAATTAAATTTACATTGTGATACCAGTTAGAAAATATCTAGAAAATATATTGCTTCAGTAATTTTGGAAATGAAGATACACGAACAAGAAATAAAATCATAGCACTCACCGATTTGCTGTTTGAATTTTTCACTGTCTCGCCTTGTTTTTTTTGGGTCGGCTGAGGCTTGACAGCTGAAAAATGTGAAACAATTAGGGTTTTGATCATCTCTAATTACATTCAAACATGACCGGTGCCACTCTAGTTCATTCACAACTGCTTATGTGTACAGAACTCGAGATGGAATCAAGTGGCTTAGCGAATCTCAGGAACCCCCCCTTTCCCTAACCCTCTGGCAATTATTTCTCGTATGTCCTTGTGACCACTGATATTGAGAAAAATACAGGTCAGTGACTGTGGCAAGAGCAACCGAGGTAAAGTTTCAGGTCTGAGACGCTTGGTTTGTTGGTTTCCAGCAGCTTGTGTTAATTGATAACAATGCAATGTTGCAAAAGGAACGGGCATTTTGTGCCCATTTTGAGAGCTGTTGGCTCAGCCCGCCTCCTTGTCAGTAACAGTGCAACATCTGTCATTTTGAGGTCTTGAAGTTTGGCAAGATAATTAGAATTTCAATGACTGAACACTCACTGTAAATCCACAGATGACTTGAAAGATAGTTTGACGA
>NC_135992.1:13055348-13097848 GCF_053455715.1 Rhinoraja longicauda | reverse complement strand
ACTAGCTAGGCTTGCTTTATTTATCAGTGTTCTTCCTTGTTTACTGAAGATAGACACAAAATGCTGGAGTAACTCAGCGGGACGGGCAGCATCTCTGGAGAGAAGGAATGGGTGATGTTTCGGGTCGGGACCGTTCTACGCCTGGAACAGGGATTAACCTACGTCCTCTCGGCTAACCTAGATTATCAGGGATTAACCTAAGTCCTGGCTGTGCCTTGTCCAGCCATAACTGTACAGACCCATTCCATTCCCCCTCAAATATGGGAACAGACAAGTGGATAAATGTATTTTTTGAAACCTGTTGTTTACAGATCGATGGTGAGGGAGCGATGTCATTTTCCAATGTGAGAAGTGTTGCTAAGAACTCGAGCCCTATCATATCGATTCAATTCGCCTTGCTACGCACAGGATAATTGATCTAAAGTTGAGCCTTCTGAGTAATGAAGCAGAGGAATAATAACTGAGGCGTTCAGACAGTTTGCCAGCTGCCCGTTTATGAACTCTCTCTCTGTCATTACATCGGCTGCATTACCTCAGCACCGAATGGCGACATAGGAACATAGAGACGCAGAAAATAGGGGCAGGAGTAGGCCATTCGGCCCTTCGAGCCAGCACCGCCATTCCATATGATCATGGCTGATCATCCAGAATCTGTACCCCATTCCTGATTCTCCCCATATCCCTTGATTCCGTTAGCCCTAAGAGCTATATCTACCACTCTCTTGAATACATCCGGTGAATTGGCCTCTGTGGCAGTGAATTCCACAGATTCACAACTCTGGCTTGAAATGTTTTTCCTCATCTCAGTCCTAAATGGCCTACCCCTTATTCTTAAACTGTGTGTGACCCCTGGTTCTGGACTCCCCCAACATGGGGAGCATTTCTTCTGCATCTAGCCTGTCCAATCCCTTAAGAATATTACATGTCCCCACTCATCCTTCTACATTCCAGTGAATACAAACCCAGTCGATCCATTCTTTCATCACATGTCAGTCCTGCCATCCCGGGAATTGACCTGGTGAACCTAAGCTGTACGCCCTCAATAGCAAGCAGCTCAAGTGGTGAGTCTAAGACTGTAGTTCTCTGTCTGCTGCACCCCAAACAGGGGTCTCTATAAGTCTGAAGAAGAGTCTGGACCCGAAACGTCACCCATTCCTTCTCTCCAGAGATGCTGTCTGTCTCGCTGAGTTACTCCAGCTTTTTGCGTCTACCTTCGGTTTAAACCAGCATCTGCACTTCCTTCCTATACAAAGGGTGGCACGGTGGCGCAGTGGTGGGGTTGCTGCCTTACAGTGCTTGCAGCAACCAGAGACCCGGGTTCGATCCTGGCTACTGCTGCTGTCTGTACGGAGTTTGTGCGTTCACCTGCCTTGGATTTCTCCGAGATCTTCAGTTTCCTCCCACACTCCAAAGACGGACGGCTCTGAAGGTTAATTGGCTTTTGGTATGTATTTAAAATTGTCTCTAGTGTAGAATAATGTTCCTGTGCGGGGATCGCTGGACTGGGTGGGCCGAAGTGCCTGGTTTCCGCGCTGTATCTCTAAGCTGAACTGAAAGAACGATAAAGTTAAAGAGGCTATTGATTGCAATGCTCCCAGCAAAACGTTGCTAACTGCAGTACTGTGTACTTAGACAAGGTAGATGTCAGGTCCGTGGCAGCAGCTCTTGGCAGATATCACAGAAAATAACATTGTGGGCAACTGAAACGTTTGTGAAATTCCACCGCGCCCTCTGTGGTTTCATCAAGCCTCATTAGAAGCCAGGACTTGTCAATGGAACTGGACTGGAAAATTGCATCTGACAGGCAGAGTTACTGATTGGCCTCTTAATTAATCCGCTCTTTCAAAGCAGAGACGCTGTGGTGTAATCAGGCACTAAGGTGATCAGTGCTACGGTATGTGGCAACATGAAGTCGGGCTTCACCCACATTAAAAATCAACAAATGCCTTATTGCATTTGTAGGAACTACTATTTTCCCGGGGCGGTCACGGTGGCTCAGCGGGAGAGTTGCTGCCTTGCAGCGAATGCAGCGCCGGAGACCCGGGTTCCATCCCGACTATGGGCGCTGCCTGTACGGAGTTTGCACGTTCTCCCCATGACCTGCGTGGGTTTCCTGCGTGGGTTTCCCACACTCCAAAGACGCGCAGATTTGTAGGTTACTTGGCTCGGTAAATGTAAAAATTGCCCCTCGTGGGTGTAGGGTAGTGTTAGTGTGTGGGGATCGCTGGACCCGGTGGGCCGAAAGGGCCTGTTTCCGCGCTGTATCTCTAAATGACCGCACCTGGAGTACTGTGTGCAGTTTTGGTCTCCATATTTGAGGAAGGATATTCTTGCTATTGAGGGCGTGCAGCGTAGGTTTACTAGGTTAATTCCCGGAATGGCGGGACTGTCGTATGTTGAAAGACTGGAGCGACTAGGCTTGTATACACTGGAATTTAGAAGGATGAGAGGAGATCTTATCGAAACGTATAAGATTATTAAGGGGTTGGACCGTTAGAGGCAGGAAACATGTTCCCAATGTTGGGGGAGCCCAGAACAAGGGGCTACAGTTTAAGAATAAGGGGTAGGCCATTTAGAACTGAGATGAGGAAAAACTTTTTCAGTCAGAGAGTTGTGAATCTGTGGAATTCTCTGCCTCGGAAGGCAGTGGGGGCCAATTCTCTGAATGCATTCAAGAGAGAGCTAGATAGAGCTCTTAAGGATAGCGGAGTCAGGGGGTATGAGGAGAAAGCAGGAACGGGGTACTGATTGAGAATGATCAGCCATGATCACATTGAATGGTGGTGCTGGCTCGAAGGGCCGAATGGCCTCCTCCTGCACCTATTGTCTATTGTCTATTGTCTAAACTAAACTCAACTAAAACAGCAGCTGCTGGTGTAAGCTGAAGATGGACACAGAAAGCTGGAGTAACTCAGTGGGCCAGGCAGCACCTCTGGAGAACATGGATTGGTGACGTTTCTGGTCAAGACCCTTCTTCAGATGGAGAGTCAGGGGAGAGGGGGACATGAGAGATATTGACGTTATTATTCTATTTGGTTTTAGTCTGGAGATACATCGTGGAAATAGGCCCTTCTTTCTCAGAGTGAATTGCAGCGAGTGGATCCAATTGCCTAGTTCTGATTGAATGTGAGCCTGTTGAAAGCCTGTCAAAACCCTTACGAATTTTATATGTTTCTAAAAGACCCCCTCCAAGATGGCGCCCAACCCAGGCAACTATGTGCGTGCTCGCCACGGAAGCAGATTTACAACCACACATTACAATCGCCCCACACTCTTAAATCTCTACTCCTCCAGCAACATTTCTTACTTTGATTATGACCGGCAAACATTATTCCCTTATGTATCTGTGCACTGTAAATGGCTCGATTGTAATCATGCATTGTCTTTCCGCAGATTGAAAGGTCGAGACCCTTCTTCAGACTCACTTGACTCCCGATCACAAAAGCTCGACTATACACCTGCTGATATCTCTCCTTTGTAGTTTTGTAGAAACTTACAAAATTCTTAAGGGGTTGGACAGGCTAGATGCAGGAAGATTGTTCCCTATGTTGGGGAAGTCCAGAACAAGGGGTCACAGTTTAAGGATAAGGGGGAAGTCTTTTAGGACCGAGATGAGAAAGTTTTTTTTCACACAGAGAGTGGTGAATCTGTGGAATTCTCTACCACAGAAGGTAATTGAGGCCAGTTCATTGGCTATATTTAAGAGCGAGTTAGATGTGGCCCTTGTGGCTAAAGGGATCAGTGGGTATGGAGAGAAGGCAGGTACGGGATACTGAGTTGGATGATCAGCCATGATCATATTGAATGGCGGTGCAGGCTCGAAGGGCCGAATGGCCTACTCCGGCCGAATGGCCTACTATGTCACCCATTCCTCCTCTCCAGAGATGCTGCCTGTCCCGCTGAGTTACTCCAGCATTTTGTGTCCACCTTCGGTTTAAACCAGCATCTGCAGTTCCTTCCGACACATGTCATCTGCTCAAGCCAAGGGTGATAATGGATGTGCTATAGATGCTGGCACTACCCTGTACTATAAATGAATGATTAAAAATTAAAATTTTAGTTTGGTCTAGTTTTAACTTAGAAAACACAGGAAATAAGTGCCATTCGGCCCTTCGAGCCAGCACCGCCATTCTGTCTGAAGAAGGGTCTCGACCCGAAACGTCACCCATTCCTTCTCTCCTGAGATGCTGCCTGTCCCGCTGAGTTACTCCGGCTGTTTTGTGTCTACCCGCCATTCAATATGATAGACAATAGACAATAGGTGCAGGAGTAGGCCATTCGGCCCTTCGAGCCAGCACCACCATTGAATGTGATCATGGCTGATCATTCTCAATCAGTACCCCATTCCTGCCTTCTCCCCATGCCCCCTGACTCCGCTATCCTTAAGAGCTCTATCTAGCTCTCTCTTGAATGTATTCAGAGAATTGGCCTCCACTGCCTTCTGAGGCAGAGAATTCCACAGATTCACAACTCTCTGACTGAAAAAGGTTTTCCTCATCTCTGTTCTAAATGGCCTACCCCTTATTCTTAAACTGTGGCCCCTTGTTCTGGACTCCCCCCAACATTGGGAACATGTTTCCTGCCTCTAACGTGTCCAACCCCTTAATAATCTTATACGTTTTGATAAGACCCCCTCTCATCCTTCTAAATTCTAGTGTATACAAGCCTAGTCGCTCCAGTCTTTCAACATATGACAGTCCCGCCATTCCGGGAATTAACCTAGTAAACCTACGCTGCACGCCCTCAATAGCAAGAATATCCTTCCTCAAATGTGGAGACGGTTGATCATCCAAAATCAGTACCCCTCCCCCCGTTCCTGCTTTCTCCCCACACCTGTGATTCCGTTACCCCGAAGAGCTAAAACCTAACTCTCTCCGGAAAACATCCAAGTGAATTCTCCGGGATTCTGCTACGGAGGGGAAAGAGCTGGAGAAAGGACGAGACTACGCCCTTGCTGCAAGGCTGCTGTCGTCTGCTGCCTGAGGGAGGTGGTGTATGATCATCCCGTTGTTCCCTGGGCTAATTGGCTTCGTGCAGTCCTGCCCATGGCATAGTGCCGGGGAAACAGGCTGATCTGTTGAGGCTGCTGCAATTCTGATGCAGGGAGGAACAGAACAAAGTGCCCACCCCTCAGACACTAAGTAGGAAACACAAGCAGTCAAGCTGAATGAATTATTAACGTCAGAAGCTGGAACACAGTCGCGGCAGTCTGAGAATAGGAGTGGCGGGGGAAAGAGTAGGCAAGGTGGCGCAGTGGGTAGAGCTGCTGTCTCTCAGCGCCAGAGACCCGGGTTCGATCCTGGCATCAGGTGATGTGTCTGCTCGGAACAATTTTTGCCGCAGCCAAAATTTACAAATTTTGTCCTTGGTGCTGCTGTGTCCCTGGGCAGGTGCTGTCCATGGTGCTGATGTGTCCCTGGGCAGGTGCTGTCCATGGTGCTGATGTGTCTCTGGGCAGGTGCTGTCCATGGTGCTGATGTGTCTCTGGGCAGGTGCTGTCCATGGTGCTGATGTGTCTCTGGGCAGGTCCTGTCCATGGTGCTGATGTGTCCTTGGGCAGGAGCTATCCATGGAGTTGATGTGTCACTGGGCAGGAGCTATCCATGGAGTCGATGTGTCCCTGGGCATGTGCTGTCCATGGTGCTGATGTGTCCCTGGGCAGGTGCTGTCCATGGTGCTCAGGGGACAAGCACGACCCTCACGGAAAGCAGCGGAGAAGCAGCACGAACAGCCAGTAACCCCAGTAATAGCCCCATGGTGAGCATGTACCCCAAATCCTGCATATCCTGGACATAGTTTAGTGTAGAGGGGAGGGTGGTTTGAATAAACATGGGTGTGTAAAGGAATATGTGTTGGTCAATTTTGCGATGTGTCGTACGTTCCCCATCTTACAGTCGTGTATATGTATATGTCTTGTCGAACTGTGCGTTTTAGAATTCAGAGTAAAAGGTATTCATGTATATGTCTTGTAGAACTGTGCGTTTTAGAATTCATAGTCAAAAGTATTCATGTAATTCGGTATGTGTCTTATAGATATGTCTTATAGAACTGTATAAGTATTCATGGACAATAGTCCCAAGCGCTCAATAAAAGCCTTTTCCATTTAAACCCTGGTCTTCAAATCTGGTCTGCACTATCAACGCTCCTGCATCTAAGTCCAGTGTCTAGAACCATAGGGGGTGAGTGGGTCGAACCACTCACGGGGAACCAGTGTGCGCGGCCTGGTCAAGGGATCAGAGCAAGGCACGGGGACCTTAGGTCGGGCGAAAGCTCGGCGCAGAAACCCCTTACAGATAATGAGTCTGAAGAAGGGTCTCGACCCGAAATGTCACCCATTCCTTCTCTCCCGAGATGCTGCCTGACCTGCTGAGTTACTCCAGCATTTTGTGAATAAATCGAGCTGTCCATGGTGCTGATGTGTCCCTGGGCAGGCGCTGTCATTGGTGCTGATCTTCAGATCCACCTGGCCTGTTCGCAGGTGACTTTAGAGATGCAGCGCGGAAACAGCCCCTTTGGCCCACCGGGTCCGCACCGACCGGCGATCCTCGCACACTAACACTATCACTACACACACACTAGGGATAATTTACTCTTATACCAAGCCAATTAACCTACAAACCTGCTGGTCTTTGGAGTGTGGGAGGAAACCAGAGCACCCGGAGTACAACCCAGGCGGGTCACGGGGAGAACGTGCAAACTCCGCCGAGCGTGGAAACAAGCCTGTCGACCCACCGAGTCCACGCCGACCAGCGATCACCCTGTATACCATGCACTATCCTACGCACACTAGGGACAATTTACATATTTTAACGAAGTCAATTAACCTACAAACCTGTACGTCTTTGGAGTGTGGGAGGAAACCGTGTGATTGCTGATCAGCATAGAATCGATGGAGTTTGTATGTTCTCCCCGTGACCCGCGTGGGTTTTCTCCGGGTGCTCCGGTTTCCTCCCACACTCCAACGATGTACAGGTGTGTAGGTTAATTGGCTTCGGTGAAATATGTAAATTGTCCCTAGTGTGCGTAGGACAGTGCTTGTATACGGGGTGATCGCTGGTCGGTGTGGACTCGGTGGGCCGAAGGTCCTGGTTTCCGTGCTGCATCTCTAAAGTAGAGTCTAAAGAGAAGATTATTCATCTGTAACAGTAAAATACTCATCTCAGTTTCGCATCTTTCAGGGAGTTTGAATAATAAGAACGTTTCGTCTTGACAAGAACAAAAGAAGAAGCAGGAATCCCAGAAGAATGGGAAGCAATCATTTTAATTAGGCTGAGAACTCAATGCGAATCTCACATAGAACAGAAAGGTTGTTAGTCTAGAGCCTCATTAGGGGAATTTACTGACTTTCAGCGTATGTACACACACTGAAAAGGTGACAGCTACTGACATGTGAAGGAAGGAACTGCCGGTACGATACAATACGATAGAACTTTATTTATTCCAGGAGATAAATTGATCTGCCAATAGTCATAAAATGCACAAATTACATGAAACAAGAAATTTGAGGTGACGAGTGGAAAGGATTGGGGATGTGAATGTACTAAATTTCAATTGAATTTTGGTTCAAACAAGACATGCTGGTTTAAACCGAAGATAGACACAAAATGCTGGAGTAACTCAGCGGGACCGGCAGCATCTCTGGAGAGAAGGAACGGGTGATTTTTCGGGCCGAGACCCCTCTTCAAACTCCAATGTGAAGAAGGGTGGAGAGCCGAAACGTCACCCGTTCCTTCTCTCCAGAGATGCTGCCCGTCCCGCTGAGTTACTCCAGCATTTTGTATCTGTCCACAACCACTGACAATCTTCTTACTGACACCCATAGATACTAGAGGAGTAAGATGGACCACTCCGTTGAAATCGCCCTTAACCATATAACCATATAACAACTACAGCACGGAAACAGGCCCGTTCGGCCCTACCAGTCCACGCCGACCACTCTCTCTGACCTAGTCTCATCTACCTGCTCTCAGACCATAACGCTCTAATCCCCTCTTATCCATAAACCTATCCAATTTACTCTTAAATAATAAAATCGAGCCTGCTTCCACCACTTCCACCGGAAGCCCATTCCATACAGCCACCACCCTCTGAGTAAAGAAGTTCCCCCTCATGTTACCCCTAAACTTTTGTCCCTCAATTCTGAAGCTATGTCCCCTTGTTGGAATCTTCCCCACTCTCAAAGGGAAAAGCCTACCCACGTCAACTCTGTCCGTCCCTCTTAAAATTTTAAAAACTCCCCCCTCAAGTCCCCCCTCAACCTTCTACGCTCCAAAGAATAAAGACCCAACCCATACTGAAGTGTAGTACGCGTAGGAGCGTAACGTCTGTCATTTTAGTAAGCAAAACCCTGCCGTCCGCTCTGCCTCTCGCAGTGTAATCAGTGTTTTGGGGGAACAGTATGTGTGATGATACCATTAAAATGCAGAATATATCTCATCTATCAATCCACAGATTTTTGTTATTTTTCTTTTTAAATGTTTCTGCAAATTTCTGCCGACTAAAATGGCGCGTGACGTGCTACGGTTTTTAGGGTCGAGCGGTCTATCTTGCTTTGCTCTAGTATCTTTGGTCACACCTGAAAACACTGTTCTTTGTGTTCCTCCCGTTGATCGATTTAAATATATTTATTCTCCAGGGTGCCACCTCTTCCTTGTCTTCTCCGATCTTCCTCAATTCGCCTCCTTATCTTCCCTTCCGAGACCACCTCCCCTGAATCCAACTCCGCATCCAGGACAAAGCCAACATTCCTCGCCCTTCCTGGATAGACTCGGCTTGTACTCGCTGGAATTTAGAAGATTGAGGGGGGATCTTATAGAAACTTACAAAATTCTTAAGGGGTTGGACAGGCTAGATGCAGGAAGACTGTTCCCGATGTTGGGGAAGTCCAGAACAAGGGGTCACAGTTTAAGGATAAGGGGGAAGTCTTTTAGGACTGAGATGAGAACGTTTTTTTTCATACAGAGTGGTGAATCTGTGGAATTCTCTGCCACAGAAGGTAGTTGAGGCCAGTTCATTGGCTATATTTAAGAGGGAGTTAGATGTGGCCCTTGTGGCTAAAGGGATCAGGGGGTATGGAGAGAAGGCAGGTACGGGATACTGAGTTGGATGATCAGCCATGATCACATTGAATGACGGTGCAGGCTCGAAGGGCCGAATGGCCTCCTCCTGCACCTATTTTCTATGTTTCTATGTTTCTATGTTTCTATGTTACTATGTTTCTGACGGGTTTGTTGATCTCGTTCCCCTCTCCCCTTGCAGAAGGGTCTCGACCCCGAAACGTCACCTATTCCTTCTCTTGGGAGATGCTGCCTGACTGGCTGAGTTACTCCAGCTTGTTGTGTCTACCTTCGGTGTGAACCAGCGTCTGCCGTTCCTCCCTTTGAGCCCCGCTGAAGCAGTCTGCCAACTAATTAGTTTGTATGCATTGCCACCCCTATTCACGTCTGGATCAGTTAAAGCATCTGCAAATGTACCGGGCCTTGTGTGTGTGTGTGTGTGTGTGTGTGTGTGTGTGTGTGTTAGCATGGCAGATTTAGGATGGGGACTCAAATTCATGCAGGCTGAATGTGTGTTTTACTAAATTAGGTAACATCTGGATGTACTCATCGCAGTGACTATCAGCACACAGGCAGATGTTTGCTTTCTGGAACGGAACATCAGGAGATTGCAGCTGTCAGCCCAGTGAACACGTACACTGGGGCAGCCCGCATTTAGAAACATAGAAACATAGAAAATAGGTGCAGGAGTAGGCCATTCGGCCCTTCGAGCCTGTACGCACCGCCATTCAATATGATCATGGCTGATCATCCAGCTCAGTAACCTGTACCTGCCTTCTCTCCATACCCCCTGATCCCTTTAGCCACAAGGGCCACATCTAACTCCCTCTTAAATATAGCCAATGAACTGGCCTCAACTACCTTCTGTGGCAGAGAATTCCACAGACTCACCACTCTCTGTGTGAAGAAATGTTTTCTCATCTCGGTCCTAAAAGACTTCCCCCTTATCCTTAAGCTGTGACCCCTGGTTCTGGACTCCCCCAACATCGGGAACAATCTTCCCGCATCTAGCCTCTCCAACCCCTTAAGAATTTTATATGTTTCTATAAGATCCTATATTTCTATATTTCTATATTCTATATTTCTCGCTGAGATGCACCGTGGCGCAGTAGGATTTTCTCCGGGTGCTCTCCGGTTTCCTCCCACGCTCCAAAGACCTGCAAGTTTCTAGGTCAATTGGCTTTGGTAAAATTGTAAATTGTCCCTGGGGTTTAAGATAGTGCCAGTGTTCGGGGATCGCTGGTCGGAGCGGACTCAGTGGGCCGAAGGGGCCTGTTTCTTCCCTAACACCAAGCTACAACAACATTTGACTAGCTTGGAACATAAGTCTCATAGGTTTTCTCCACATCCACTCTATCCAGGCCTTTCACTATTCGGTAAGTTTCAATGAGGTCCCCCCTCAAACGTCGCAACACCAGCGAGTACAGGCCCAGTGCCAACAAACGCTCATCATATCCCACTCATTCCTGGGATCATCCACCCTCTGCCTTATATCAACCTTTACTTGATTGGCACGGGTGTCAGGGGTTGTGGGGAGAATGCAGGGGAATGGGGTTGAGAGGGAGAGATAGATCAGCCATGATTGAGTGGCGGGGTAGACTTGATGGGCCGAATGGCCTCATTCTGCTCCAACAACATATGAACTTACCAAAACACTCATTGGAAAATCTTTGTTCTGCATGCTATCCAAACAGATCAGACAATACTATACATAGATACAATCAAGTCAAACTCAAGGCACAGTGGCACAGCGGTAGAGTTGCTGCCTCACAGCGCCGGAGACCCGGGTTCGATCCCGACAACGGGTGCTGCCTGTACGGAGTTTGTACGTTCGCCCCGTGACCCGTGTGGTTCTTCTTCAGCCTTTGACTCAGAGCGGGCCTGCGGAAGGGCCTGACCAAAGATACTAGAGGAACAAGATGGACCACTCCATTGAAATCGCCTATACTGAAGTACAGTACGCAAAGGAGCGTAACGTCCGCCATTTTAGTAAGCAAAACCCGCCGTCCGTTATGCCTCTCGCAGTGTAATCAATGTTTTGGGGGAACAGTATGTGTGATGATACCATTAAAATGCAGAATATATCTCATCTATCAATTCACAGATTTTTCTTTTTTTTCTTTTTAAATGTCTCTGCAAGTTTCTGCCTACTAAAATGGCGCCGTGACGTGCTACGGTTTTTAGGGTCGAGTGGTCTATCTAGTTCCTCTTGTATCTTTGGTCACCTGCTCCTTTCCACCGGAGATGCTGCCTGACCCCGCTGAGTTGCATTGAGAGCGTGCAGCGTAGGTTTACTAGGTTAATTCCCGGGATGGCGGGACTGTCATATGTTGAAAGACTGGAGCGACTAGGCTTGTATACACTGGAATTTAGAAGGATGAGAGGAGATCTTATCGAAACGTATAAGATTATTAAGGGGTTGGACACGTTAGAGGCAGGAGACATGTTCCCCATGTTGGGGGAGTCCAGAACCAGGGGCCACAGTTTAAGAAAAAGGGGTAGGCCATTTAGAACTGAGATGAGGAAAAACTTTTTCAGTCAGAGAGTTGTGAATCTGTGGAATTCTCTGCCTCAGAGGGCAGTGGGGGCCAATTCTCTGAATGCATTCAAGAGAGAGCTGGATAGAGCTCTTAAGGATAGCAGAGTCAGAGGGTGTGGGGAGAATGCAGGAATGGGGTACTGATTGAGAATGATCAGCCATGATCACATTGAATGGCGGTGCTGGCTCGAAGGGCCGAATGGCCTCCTCCTGCACCTATTGTCTATTGTCTATTGTCTATTGAGTTACTGCAGTGTTTTGTGTCTACCTTCAGTGTAAACCGGCTTCTGCCGCTCCTCCCTGCTCCTCCCTCTCCAGAGATGATGATGACCTACCCTGTCACTCCGACACTTTCCCTCCTTGGAGCTCTTTCTTAATCTCTGCAAAGACAAAGTCTGAAAACCGTGAGCTTTTGAGCAAAGTTTTAAGATAAACTGAGGGTTGGGCGGGGCTCTGGGAAGACAAAGAATTGATTGGATCCAACGAGATCACTATAATTTGGCTAATTTGCCTCTGTAAATGAGCCTCAATTAAAACCGTCCTTTCATGTTATCCCGAACAGAATAATAAATAGACCAATTTAAGCTTCTTATAGACATAAAATTGTATTTGTGTTATAGATGAAAGTCCTTTTTAATGAACAGTATTTGCATATCTAAATTAGATCTAGCTATCACTTCTACTAATGTTTTAACTTCGTAATGCAAAAACAAAAAATTGTCTAAAAGTTATACTGTGTCCTGTGTATTGATGAAAAATCTTTTTCCTAAATAGTTTAGTGTGTAAATTGTCTTTTTAATTCATCTTTCCTTTTGAGATCATTAGGAATACAAATTGGGGGATTCAACAAATGGCCATTTTGTATCTGCCATTAATTAGATTTTTTTTTGTTGCTCAAAATTAATATGCTTCTGGTTTTAATTATTCATTCGTAGCACGGGGTAGGGCCGGCATTTATAGCACATCCGTAATCAGCCTTGGCACAAGCAGGTGAACGGTGTAGGAAGGAACAGGGCGGCACGGTAGCGCAGCGGTAGAGTTGCTGCTTTACAGCGAATGCAGTGCCGGAGACTCAGGTTCGATCCTGACTACGGGTGCTGCACTGTAAGGAGTTTGTACGTTCTCCCCGTGACCTGCGTGGGTTTTCTCCGAGATCTTCGGTTTCCTCCCACACTCCAAAGACGTACAGGTATGTAGGTTAATTGGCTGGGTAAATGTAAAAATTGTCCCTAGTGGGTGTAGGATAGTGTTAATGTTACAGGGATCGCTGGGCGGCACGGACTTGGTGGGCCGAAAAGGCCTGTTTCCGGCTGTATATATATGATATGATATGATATGAACTGCAGATGCTGGTCTAAGCCGAAGATTGACACAAAAAGCTGGAGTAACTCAGCGGGACAGGCAGCATCTCTGGAGAGAAGGAATGGGCGATGCTTCGGGTCGAGACCCTTCTTCAGACTGAGAGTCAGGGGAGAGGGAGATACAGAGATAAGGAAGTGGATGGCGTGAAAACGAGGCAAAAGGGGATGGAGATCAAGGAAAATATAGAATAGATCATGGTTAGATAGGAGAAGGTAACAGAGATAAAATGTAATCGAGGACAGTCAGACTGGTCGGAGAACTGGGAAGGGGGAAGGATGGAGAGAGAGGGAAAGCATGGGCTACTTGAAGTTAGAGAAGTCAATGTTCATACCGCTGGGGTGTAAGCTGCCCAAGCGAAATATGAGGTGTTGTTCCTCCAATTTGCGCTGGGCCTCACTATGAGGAGACTACTGGACTTTCAGAAAGCTGCCGATTGAAACAGTGGGCGCAAGAAACGGCAGATGCTTTAGTTAGGTTTATTTTAACGATGAGCTGGCTGTGGAGGTCAACCCGATCAATATTTCTAAGGCAGAAATGGATAGATTCTTGATTGGTACGGGTGTCAGGGGCTACAGAGAGAAAGCTTTCCTCCATCGGTCTGAAGAAGGTTCCCGACCTGAAACGTCATCAATCCATTCCCAAAACCGACGCTGCCTGACCTGTTATTTCCTCCAGCACTGCTTTTTTTCTCACACACAATGAACGTTGGGTCTCCGCTCTTTCTCGAAAGTGTTGATTCGATGTCATTCCGTGTTACACGAACATGTCGAGCCTTGAAGCAACATCGAACGGGAATTTCAGCCGCCTCTTCAACAGCGCGGCAATTTGACCTTGCCCGAGAGGTACAATGCGAAAGAAAGAGATTGAGACGAATGAAGCACCGTGGTGCAGCGGTAGATTAGCTGCCTTACAGTGCCAGAGGGCCGCGTTGGGTCGAGACCCTTCTTCAGACTGAAAGTCAAGGGAAAGAGAAAGGAGAGATATAGAGAGAGATTTAGAACAAATGAATGAAAGAAATGCATTTCTGGAGAAGGGTCTCGACCCGAAATGTCACCCATTCCTTTTATCCTGAGAGTCCCGCTGAGTTACTCCAGCTTTTTTGTGTCTACATGCAGGCAGGATTGATTGTCAGTTGATGCTGAATCCAATATCCCACTTTATTGATGCCAGTGGATCTGTAGATTGGGGCCAGGTTCCAGTCAAGCTTTGAAATGGCTTTTCTGGGGATTTAAGTTTATTTCTTTACTTTAACAAATGGACCAAGACTCCATGCTAGCCAAGAGAAAGGCCTGCACTGGGTTAAATTCACTAACTCCCTGTACAACTCAAGTAGAAGCCATTCTATGTCCTTTCCAATATAATAACCGTACAAAAATAAATACCAGCCGTCACCTTCATTATTAAACTCAAATCTGCTTTCGTTTCCAACCTTATTCTCAAGTAGATAACTACAGAGTCTCGTGAAATGTCGAAACAGGGAATGGCGGACGCTGGTTTATAAAGTAAATGACAGAGTGCGGGAATAACTCGACAGGACAGGCAGCATCTCCAGAGAACATGGATAAGGTGACGTTTCAGGTCCGGAACCCTTCTTCAGGCTGAGTGTCAGGAGGGGAGGTGGGGAAGAAAGCTGGAAGAGAGGAGGGGGCAGGTGATAGGTGAACACAGGCTCTTTGATAGGCAGATGGCTGGACGAAGGTCAGAGGGCGGCACGGTGGCGCGGCGGTTGAGTTGCTGCCTCACAGCGCCAGAGACCCGGGTTCGATCCCGACTACGGGTGCTGTCTGTACAGAGTTTGTACGTTCCCCCTGTGAAATCGTGGGTTTTCTCCGGGTGCTCCGGCTTCCTCCCACACTCCAAAGACGTACAGGTTTGTAGGTTAATGGGCTTCTGTAAATTGTATTGTATTGTATTGGATCGACTTGGCTTGTACTCGCTGGAATTTAGAAGATTGAGGGGGGATCTTATAGAAACTTACAAAATTCTTAAGGGGTTGGACAGGCTAGATGCAGGAAGATTATTCCCAATGTTGGGGAAGTCCAGAACAAGGGGTCACAGTTTAAGGATAAGGGGGAAGTCTTTTAGGACCGAGAAGAGAACGTTTTTTTTCATACAGAGAGTGGTGAATCTGTGGAATTCTCTGCCACAGAAGGTAGTTGAGGCCAGTTCATTGGCTATATTTAAGAGGGAGTTAGATGTGGCCCTTGTGGCTAAAGGGATCAGGGGGTATGGAGAGAAGGCAGGTACGGGATACTGAGTTGGATGATCAGCCATGATCATATTGAATGGCGGTGCAGGCTCGAAGGGCCGAATGGCCTACTTCTGCACCTATTTTCTATGTTTCTATGTAAATTGTCCCTAGTGTGTGTGGGATAGTGCTAGTGTACGGGGTGATTGCCGGTGGGCTGAATGGCCCCACGTTTCCATGCTGTATCTCTAAAGTAAAATCTAAAGATGAAAAAAAGGCATGAGACAAAAGGATGGCGGTTTTTCGAATTGTGAAGCCAGAGGAAGGAATGTGGGTGGGTGGGGTGGGGGGGGAATAGGTGCAAGGGCCTTGTTATTGGGTCCTATCTGGCGTTGAAATTCTTGTCACTACTTGCTTGAAAAGTTTTGATGGACAGAATAATCAGGCAGCACGGTGGCGCAGCGGTAGAGTTGCTGCCTCACAGCGCCAGAGACCCGGGTTCGATCCTGACTACGGGGCGGTCTGTACGGAGTTTGTACGTTCTACCCATGACCTGCGTGTGTTTTCTCCGGATGCTCGGGTTTCCCCCCACACTCCAAAGGTTGTACAGGTTGGTAGACTAATTGGCTTGGTAAAATTCTAAATTGTCCCGAGTACGTGTAGGATAGGGCCAACGTGCGGATATCGCTGTTTGGCGCGGACTTGTTGGGCCGAAGGGGCCAAGTTCCTCATTGTATCTCTAACGTAAAGTAAAGTCTGTAGATGAAAAAAAAGTTGTGAGTCAGAAGAATCGATGAGATTGAAATTGTGAAGCCGGAGGAAGGAATGTAGGTGGAGGGGGGAGGTGGAGGAGGGGGAAATAGGTGCATGAACCATGTCTTTGAGTGCTATTTGTATAGTTTTGCTTAGTTTAGATTAGTTTAGTTTAGAGATACAATAGACAATAGACAATAGGTGCAGGAGGCCATTCGGCCCTTTGAGCCAGCACCGCCATTCAATGTGATCATGTCTGATCATTCTCAATCAGTACCCCGTTCCTGCCTTCTCCCCATACCCCCTGACTCCGCTATCCTTAAGAGCTCTATCTAGCTCTCTCTTGAATGCATTCGGAGAATTGGCCTCCACTGCCTTCTGAGGCAGAGAATTCCACAGATTCACAACACTCTGACTGAAAAAGTTTTTCCTCATCTCCGTTCTAAATGGCCGACCCCTTATTCTTAAACTGTGGCCCCTTGTTCTGGACTCCCCCAACATTGGGAACATGTTTCCTGCCTCTAACGTGTCCAACCCCTTAATAATCTTATACGTTTCGATAAGATCTCCTCTCATCCTTCTAAATTCCAGTGTATACAAGCCTAGTCGCTCCAGTCTTTCAACATATGACAGTCCCGCCATTCCGGGAATTCAGATACAGTGCGGAAACAGGCCCATCGGTCTACTGAGTCCACGGCAACCAGCGATCCCCACACACTTACACGACCCTACACACACTAGGGACAATTTGCAATTTTTACCAAAGCCAATTGACATACAAACAAACCTGTACGTCTTTGGAGTGCGGGGGGAAACCGGAGCACCCGGAGAAAACCCACGCAGGTCACGGGGAGAACGTACAAACTCCATACGGACAAGCATCCGTGTTCAGGATCGAACTCGGGTCTCCAGCGCCGTGAGGCAGCGACGTTTGTTGTTGAAATTCTTGTCACAACTTGTTGGGAAATTTGCCAAAAACAGACAGAGCGAACCACCAGCAAGCAGCAAACGTTAAACTTTCCTCCTGCTGGATGTTCGGAGATGAACGCTCGCCTGATTGCCCAGATGGATGTGCCTGGGATTGTCACCGCTTTTCATCAGCCGCCTGCCTCGAAATCAGAAGCGAAGACAGGCACAAGAAGCTGGAGTAACTCAGCGGGACGGGCAGCATCTCTGAAGAGAAGGAACGGGTGACACCTCCAGAGATGCTGCCCATCCCACTGAGTTACTCCAGCTTTTTGTGTCTATCTTCGATTTAAACCAGTATCTGCAGTTTCTTCCGAAACACTTCAGAGTAGAATCAGCAGCATTAATCTTTTATTCCCCAATATTTTCATAGCTCAATTATTCATAGAACGTAGTTCAGCACAGCAGAATAACAGGCCCTTCGGCCCACAATGCCTGTGCCGAACATGATACCAAGTTAAACTACTCTGCTCTGCCTGTAGCTTAGTTTAATTTAGATATACAGTACGGAAACAGGCCCTTCGGCCCACCGAGTCCGCACAGAACAGCGATCCCCGCACACTAACACTATCCTACACACACTAGGGACAATTTACACATGCACCAAGCCAATTAGCCTGCAAACCTGTACGTCTTTGGAGTGTGGGAGGAAACCGAAGATCTCGGAGAAAACCCACGCAGGTCACGGGGAGAACGTACAAACTCCGTACAGACAGCGCCCGTAGTCGGAATCGAACCCGGGTCTCTGGCGCCACAAACGCTGTAAGGCAGCAACTCTACCACCCAATTTACCCTCGCCCGCCACGATACCCCATCTATGCTAGTCCCACCTGCCCCCATTAGGTCCATACCCCTCTAAACCTTTCCTGTCCATGCACTTGGCCGATTGTCTTTTAAATGTTTCGTTTCGTTTAGTTATACAACGCGGAAACCGGCCCTCAGGCCCACCGAGTCCACGCCGACCAGTGATCCCCGCACACTAGAGATCTCCATCCTGCAGACTAGAGGCAATTTACAGGAGCCAATTAACCTACAAACCTGCTCGTCTTTGGAGTGCGGGAGGAAACCGGAGCCCCCGGAGAAAACCCACACAGTCACGGAGAGAACGTACAAACATTATACAGGCAGCTCCCATAGTCAGGATAGATAGAGAATGATCCCAGGCTAAGTCATTGGTTATTTTTTAAGATGGATATGAACTCATTCTTGATTAGGAAGGGTGTCAGGGGTTATGTGGAGAAGGCAGGAGAATGGGGTTGAGAAGGAAAGATCAATCATGATTGAATGGCAGAGTAGACTCCATGGGCCAAATGGCCTAATTCTGTTCCTATGACTTATGAACTCGCGATTGTTGGCCAGAATGAGCCGACATGTGCTAATCATCTTAAAACCAAAAGCTTGCCAGACAGGCAAGAGGAAGTCTTATCTTTTTTTTAAAATGGTTTGCAAATCATCAACGTCATCCCCATTTCTAAGCTGGCAATATGTTTAGTGGGGTATGGACCAAATGCAGGCAAATGGGACAATTAAATGGGAAAAATCTTCTAATCTCCCTCTTGCCAAAGTTCTTGATGGAGTTCTCATTTGCTATGACCCACTCCAATTTCCCTGCTCATTTTGAGATATATTAATTATTTACTGAATAAACCGAAGATTAGGACACTAATCGTATACCAGAAACTTCCAGTTGTCAATATTCCATGAGGAATTTGCAACAAAAAGTGAATTTATTCCAACACTTTCTAAAACTCGAGGATGTTGCCAGGACTAGAGGGTGTGAGCTACAGGGAGAGGTTGAGCAGGCTGGGACTCTATTCCTTGGAGCGCAGGAGGATGAGGGGTGATCTTATAGAGCTGTACAAAATCATAGGTGGAACAGTTCGGGTAGACGCACAGAGTCTCTTGCCCAGAGTAGGGGAATCGAGAATCAGAAGACATAGGTTTAAGGTGAAGGGGGAAAGATTCAATAGGAATCTAAGGGGCAACTTTGTCCACACATAGGTTAGTGGGTGTATGGAACAAGTTGCCAGAGGAGGTAGTTGAGGCAGGGACGATTGTAACTTTTAAGAAAACAATTGGACAGATAAACTTACAAACATAGAAAATAGGTGCAGGAGGAGGCCATTTGGCCCTTCGAGCCAGCATGGAGGTGGATACATGGAGGTACATGGAGTTAGAGGGATATGGGCCAAACGCAGGCAGGTGGGACTAGTGTAGATTGGACATGTTGTTCAATGTGGCCAGGTTCGACCTGTTTCCACACTGTATGACTCTATGAGTCTACTCTATGGAGTGGGAATGGGTCCTAGTTAAAGAGGCAGGAACTAATGATCATAGTTCACACTTTCATGGCGTCATAGAGTTGCACTGCACAGAAAAAGGCCCTTCAGCCCAACTCATTCATGCTGACCAATATGCCTCCCGGATAATTGTCCCATTTGCCTGCATTTGGTCCATACCCCACTAAACATTCCTATCCATGTATCGGTGTAAGTGTCTTTTAGAAGTTGCTATAGTACCTGCCACCAATAGCTCCTCTGGTATTCCATATATCCACTACCTTCTGAGCAAAAAATTGCCCCTCAGTTTCCTATTAAATCATTCTCCTCTCATCTTATACTATGATTCTTGATTCCCCTACTCTGGGTAAAAGACTCTGTGAGGAGGGGGGACCTCGTTGAAACGTACAGAATAATGAAAGGCATGGATAGAGTGGGTGTGGAGAGGATGTTTCCACTGGTGGGAGAGTCTAGGACCAGAGGGCACAGCCTCAGAATTAAAGGGCGCTCCTTTCGAAAGGAGGTGAGGGTGAACATCTTTTGTCAGAGGGTAGTTAATCTGTGGAACTCATTGCCATAAAGGGCTGTGGAGGACAAGTCAGTGGATATTTCTAAGGCAGAGACAGACAAATGCTTGATGAGAATGGGTGTCAAGGGTTATGGAGAGCAGGCAGGAGAATGGGATGCGGAGGCAAAGATCAGCCATGATAGAATGGCGGAGTGGACTCGATGGGCCGAATGGCCTAATTCGACTCCTGTAACTTGTGAACTTGTGAGCATTCACCCTATCAATTCCCCTCATGGTTTTATACACCTCAGCCTCCTGCGCTCCAAGGAATAAAGTCCGAGCCTGCCCAACCTCTCCCTGTAGCCCAGGCCTTTGGATCTTGGCAACATCTTCGTAAATCCTCTCTGCACTCTTTCCAGCTTAATGGCATCACACCTGTAGTCCGGTGCCCAAAACTGAACACAATACTCCAGTACGACAGATTGAATGATAATCCACTCCAGCTATGATTTGCAATCCAGCACTTGTATATCAACCATTTGTTATTTACCAAGTTATAGGCCAACCTTGTAAAGAAAAGGTAGGTGATACACACATTAATAGAATGAAGAAGGGTCTCGACCCGAAACGTCACCCATTCCTTCTCTCCCGAGATGCTGCCTGACCTGCTGAGTTACTCCAGCATTTTGTGAATAAATCGATTTGTACCAGCATCTGCAGTTATTTTCTTATATTAATAGAATGTGCATTTTAATCCACCTTCACTCAAAATAATCATCATCATCATCATCATATATATACAGCCGGAAACAGGCCTTTTCGGCCCTCCAAGTCCGTGCCGCCCAGTGATCCCCGTACATTAACACTATCCTACACCCACTAGGGACAATTTTTACATTTACCCAGCCAATTAACCTACATCTAGTTAAGTCTAGTTTAGTTAAATCAAGTTAAGTTTAGTTTAGTTTAGAGATACAGGGAAGAAACAGGCCTTTCGGCCCACCGAGCCCGCGCCGCACAGCGATCCCCCGCACACTATCCTACACACTAGGGACAATTTACAATTTTTACAAAGGCCAATTAACGTACAAACATGCACGTCTTTGGAGTGTGGGAGGAAACCGAAGCACTCGGAGAAAAGAGTTGCTGCCTCACAGCGCCGGAGACCCAGGTTCGATCCTGAGCACGGGTGCTGTCTGTGCGGAGTTTGCACGTTCTGACCTGTGACCTGCGTGGGTTTTTCCCCCGGGACCTCCGGTTCCCTCCAAAGACGTGCAGGTTTGCAGGCTAATTGGCTCCGGTAAGATTGTAAAAATGTCCCGTGCTTGTGTGGGATAGTGTTAGTGCGTGGGGACCGTTGGTGCGCGGGGACACTGGAATTTAGAAGGATGAGGGGGGATCTTATTGAAACATATAAGATAATGAGGGGATTGGACACATTAGAGGCAGGAAACATGTTCCCAATGTTGGGGGAGTCCAGAACAAGGGGCCACAGTTTAAGAATAAGGGGTAGGCCATTTAGAACGGAGATGAGGAAGAACTTTTTCAGTCAGAGAGTGGTGAAGGTGTGGAATTCTCTGCCTCAGAAGGCAGTGGAGGCCAGTTCATTGGATGCTTTCAAGAGAGAGCTGGATAGAGCTCTTAAGGATAGCGGAGTGAGGGGGTATGGGGAGAAGGCAGGAACGGGGTACTGATTGAGAGTGATCAGCCATGATCGCATTGAATGGCGGTGCTGGCTCGAAGGGCTGAATGGCCTACTCCTGCACCTATTGACTATTGACTCGGTGGGCCACGCTGTATCTCTACGATGGCGGGGAAAGCCAGGGAGAACATCTGTGGTAGAGTAAGATCTGCGGAAATGAGTAGTTAATGGGGCAATGTGTTGGAGGGGGGTCACGGCGATCAATAGAATGATACGGCACCTCAGAGTAATTCAAGAAAGATAATCACGACTCGGAGGCAAGCAGAAGAAGAATGGTGAATTCTTGGGAGTAAAGAACTACACAGTAATAGCCACTCAGAGTAATTAACCAGCAAATAATGACTACTTGGGAGCCCTTAACAGGGAATGGTGAACAAGTATGAGTGATTTAGTGGAGAATAGTAGAATGCTGAGAGTAATTAAAGAGAATAATGGGTATTTGAAAGCAATTAAATCATGTTTTGGAGTAATTAAATGGAGCATTGTATAGATAGGTTTCTTGCTCGGAAATGATTTGTTTTTCACAACATCATAAATCTGTTTGTGATGAGTCAAAAGAGCAAAGAGGTCTTTGCGTCTGCTTATTAACTTCAGACGGTTTACCAGGTTGGCAGATGAAGGGGTGAAATAAACTCTTTGATACGGTGGTAAATGCTGTAGTTGCTGAGTCAAAATGACCTTGACTACTTAAGTATTTATTCACAAAATGCTGGCGTAACTCAGCAGGTCAGGCAGCATCTCGGGAGAGAAGGAATGGGTGACGTTTCGGGTCGAAACGTCACCCATTCCTTCTCTCCCGAGATGCTGCCTGACCTGCTGAGTTACTCCAGCATTTTGGAACCTCAGCATTAAATCCCATTACATATTTTTGAGATGACTTAAGTAGTCAATTGGAGTATTGTGAGCGTTTTTTTTAAGCACCGTATCTGAGGAAGGATGTGCCGGCCCTGGAGAGGGTTCAGAGGAGGTCTTCGAGAATGATCTCAGGAATGAGTGGGTTAACACACGATGAGCGATTGACGGTACTGGGCCTGTGCTCGCTGGAGTTTAGAAGGACGAGGGGTGGGGGGGGAGGAACCTAATTGAAACTTACCGAAGAGTGAAAGGCTTGGATAGAGTGGATGTGGAGAGGATGTTTCCACTAGTGGGAGAGTCTAGAACTGGAGGTCACAGCCTCAGAATTAAAGGACGTTCCTTTAGGAAGGAGATGAGGAGGAATTTATTTAGGCAGATGGTGGTGAATCTGTGGAATTCTTTGTCACGGAAGGCTGTGGAGGCCAAGTCAAGGGATATCTTTAAGGCAAAGATAGATAGATTCTCGATTAGTACGGGTGTCAGGGATTATTTCAACTGAAGATGGACACAAAATGCTGGAGTAACTCAGCAGGACAGGCAGCAACTCTGGAGAGAAGGAATGGGTGATGTTTCGGGTCGAGACCCTTCTTCAGACTGAGAGTCAGGGGAGAGGGAGACACGGAGATAAGGAAGGGTAAGGTGTGAAAAGGAGACATCAAAGGGGATCGAGGAAAATGAGGAATGAATCATTGTTGGTTGGGAGAAGATGACAACGAATCATATAGAGTTAAAATTTAATCGGGGACAGTCAGACTGGTCGGAGAACTAGGAAGGGGGCGAGATGGAGAGGGAGGGAAAGCAAGGGTTAATTGAAGTTTAGTTTAGAGATACAGCGCAGAAACAGGGCCTTTGGTCCGCACCGACCAGCGATCCCCGCACTTAACACCATCTTACACGCACGTCTGAAGAAGGGTCTCGACCCGAAACGTCACCTGTTCCTTCTCTCCAGAGATGCTGCCTGCCCCGCTGAGTTACTCCAGCATTTTGTGTCTACGGTTTAAATCAGCATCTGCGGTTCCATCCGACACCACTCTGTATAGTGTCTCAGTGTACTACTGCTCCACACCTGCACTGTTTCTGAGATGCTTATGTAATATGCGTCTGAGTGCTTATGTGTAGTGATACTTGTACTGTTCTGTATACAACGATGAAACTCGCTGTACCTCAGTGCACGTGACAAGCAAAGTACCATTCCTACTCTCCAGAGATGCTGCCTGTCCCGCTGAGTTACTCCAGCATTTTGTGTCTCTCTTCAGAAAGCAGAGCCGCCAGTCTGGCGCCATTTTCATGTCCCATCTGCTGTAAGTGGATAGATTCATGCTCTTTGTGAATGGGCAAAGTTGTTTAAAAGTTGCGGGCTATTTGGAAAGGAATGAATTTTAAATCACCGGCAGTTTCCCACTTAATTAGAGGCTAAATGAGAAAAGGCTCTAAAAATAATTAACGATCAGTGCCAGTGAGAAGAGTAAAACTGTTCCTATTAATTGTGGATCTGCGTGGAACCCCTTAAAGTATGCCCAAAAGACCTTTATAGTTATTTAAAAAAGAATAGTGAACAGGAGGCTCATGAGGACAAGCAACCTTCTCTTGTTGCGTGGGTCCGGGCGACAATTTAAGATGTGAGCCAGTTTGAAGCCACTTGACTTGAGCCAATGATGGCTACTTGATGTTAAGTTTCAGAAACCATCTGAGGCAAGAGAAAGCCTCGGATTTAGTTTAGTCTGGTGTTAGTTTAGAGATACAGCGCAGAAAACAGGCCCTGCGGCCCATCGAGTCTGCGCCGACCAGCGATCCCCGTACACTGACACTATCCTACACACACCAGGGACACCTGAGTGGGTTTTCTCAGGGAGCTCTGGTTTCCTCCCACACTCCAAAAACATAAGCTAATCTTTACCAAAGCCAATTAGCTTATGTGTTTGGAGTGTGGGAGGAAACCAGAGCTCCTGGAAAAAACCCACTCAGGTGACGCGGAGCACGGACAAACTCCGTACAGACAGCACCCGTGGTCAGGGTGGAACCCGGGTCTCTGACGCTGTAAGGCAGCAACTCTACCATTGCTCCACCGTGCTGCCATGTGCCGCCACCGTGTCTTTTTAAGCTTGACGATGAACCGCATGAGGAGCAGCATTAGAAGACATCTACGCACCGCCTGGCCTGACCAACCCCTGCGTCTGGGACCCGGTACCACCGCCAGGACAACAGCCCTCAATGGTCAAATTAAGACTCTTAGCATTTTGGCCGAAGGGTACGAGGTTGCACCTGAAACGTGGCGACTATTGTGCATGGACCCAGTGTGGTCTACGGTCTTGCACGCTTTAACTTAGTATGGATGTGCCTAATGTATAGTAGGGTTAGTCACTGAACTGAATGAAAGAAAAGAAATTCATTGTAATCAAGTTAGCATGACATAAAAGAACCATTGAACCATTGAGCCAGTGAACCAGTGAACCAGCGCACTAGTGAACCACTGAGCCAATGAGCCATTGGCCATTGAACCATTAAACCATTGACCATTGAACTATTGAACCATTGACCATTGACCATTGACCATTGAACCATTGACCATTTGACCATTGACCATTGAACCATTGACCATTAACCATTGACCATTGAACCATTGACCATTGACCATTGAACTATTGAACCATTGACCATTGAGTTATTGAACCATTGACCATTGAACTATTGAACCATTGACCATTGAACTATTGAACCATTGAACCATTGACCATTGAACTATTGAACCATTGACCATTGAACTATTGAACCATTGAACCATTGAGCCATTGAACTATTGAACCTTTGAGCATTGACCATTGAGCCATTGAACTATTGAACCATTGACCATTAAACCATTGAACTATTGAACCATTGACCATTAAACCATTGACCATTGAACCATTGACCATTGAATCATTGAACCATTGAGCCATTGACCATTGACCATTGACCATTGAACCATTGAACCATTGACCATTGAACCATTGACCATTGACCATTGAACTATTGAACCATTGACCATTGAGTTATTGAACCATTGACCATTGAACTATTGAACCATTGACCATTGAACTATTGAACCATTGAACCATTGACCATTGAACTATTGGACCATTGACCATTGAACTATTGAACCATTGAGCCATTGAACTATTGAACCATTGAACTATTGAACCATTGACCATTGAACCAATAAACCATTAAGCCATTGAGCCATTGACCTTTGAACTATTGAACCATTGAGCCATTGAACTATTGAACCATTGACCATTAAACCATTGAACTATTGAACCATTGACCATTAAACCATTGACCATTGAACCATTGACCATTGAATCATTGAACCATTGAGCCATTGACCATTGACCATTGACCATTGAACCATTGAACCATTGACCATTGAACCATTGACCATTGACCATTGAACTATTGAACCATTGACCATTGAGTTATTGAACCATTGACCATTGAACTATTGAACCATTGACCATTGAACTATTGAACCATTGAACCATTGACCATTGAACTATTGGACCATTGACCATTGAACTATTGAACCATTGAGCCATTGAACTATTGAACCATTGAACTATTGAACCATTGACCATTGAACCAATAAACCATTAAGCCATTGAGCCATTGACCTTTGAACTATTGAACCATTGAGCCATTGAACTATTGAACCATTGAACTATTGAACCATTGACCATTGAACCAATAAACCATTAAGCCATTGAGCCATTGACCTTTGAACCATTGACCATTGAGCCATTGACCATGATCATTGAACTATTGAACCATTGAACTGTTGACCATTGAGCCATTAAGCCATTAAGCCATTGAGCCATTGACCTTTGAACCATTGACCATTGAACCATTGACCATGATCATTGAACTATTGAACCATTGAACTGTTGACCATTGAGCCATTAAGCCATTAAGCCATTGAGCCATTGACCTTTGAACCATTGACCATTGAGCCATTGACCCATTGACCATGATCATTGAACTATTGAACTATTGAACTATTGAACCATTGAGCCATTGAACCGTTGACCATTGAGCCATTAAGCCATTGACCATTGAGCCATTGAACCGTTGACCATTGAGCCATTGAGCCATTGACCATTGAGCCATTGAACCGTTGACCATTGAGCCATTGAGCCATTGACCATTGAGCCATTGAACCGTTGACCATTGAGCCATTAAGCCATTGACCATTGAGCCATTGAACCGTTGACCATTGAGCCATTGAGCCATTGACCATTGAGCCATTGAACCACAGAGCTACTTGTTATCTCACATTTCTCAGGATGACCCAGACTGGTCCACACCACCGCTTAGTCCCACAACTGTGGTTGTTTTCAGGTTGGCCTGAAAGGTCTCATGAAAGACCCACGGCCACCAGGACCTCTGGCCATGAAGAGGTTAAGGGGCAAGCTCCCTGCTCTAATAAAGTGAGCTTGCAGTTTCATAATGGCAACCAGCGTGACGTTAAAAGGAGCACCTTGCCAGCCAGACATCCAGCCGCCGTTATGAATTATTCATGCGCCTCCCTCTCTGCATTTTGCTGATGTATGGATTCGAGCAAAAGAACATTTTTTAAAAAGTAACCTTTTCTTCCGAGAATAAACCTCAATGAGTATCAGAACTAGCTCGAGGGGAAGTAATCGAGAGTGCTCAGATCTATTATAGCACTAAATATGCATAGAAGTGAATTGCTTCGAAGTGCACACACCTCATATTTAATGCTAACTGCAGCAACTTGGGCAGAACAATCCTTCAGAACGCAGGCATTTCATACTGCCACTGAAAAGCAACCTCCCCCCCGCCCCCCCCCCCCCCCAGGTCATTCCTTCTCCCTGCTCCCGTCTGGCAGAAGGTGGAGATGTTTGAAACGTGTGCCTTTCTCCAGCACTTTGTGTTTCCATGCAAGATCCCAGCATCTGCAGTTCAATAGACAATAGACAATAGGGGCCATTCGGCCCTTCGAGCCAGCACCGCCATTCAATGGCTGATCATTCTCAATCAGTACCCCGTTCCTGCCTTCTCCCCATACCCCCTGACTCCGCTATCCTTTAAGAGCTCTATCCAGCTCTCTCTTGAATGCATTCAGAGAATTGGCCTCCACTGCCTCCTGATGCAGAGAATTCCACAGATTCACAACTCTCTGACTGAAAAAGTTTCTCCTCATCTCAGTTCTAAATGGCCTACCCCTTATTCTTAAACTGTGGCCCCTTGTTCTGGACTCCCCCAACATTGGGAACATGTTTCCTGCCTCTAACGTGTCCAACCCCTTAATAATCTTATACGTCTCGATAAGATCTCCTCTCATCCTTCTAAATTCCAGTGTATACAAGCCTAGGCGCTCCAGTCTTTATGGTGTCCCGAACTACCATCTACCTCGTTGGTGACTCTCCGTGATCGGACTCTGCTGGCTTTACCTCGCACTAAACGCCATTCCCTCATCGTGTGTCTGTCCGCTGTAAATGGCACGCGACATAAAGTTTTTCACTGTACCTCGGTACACGTGACAATAAACTGAACTGAGACGTGACTGAGCTCCAGAACTTTGTGCGGTGCGGGTCTCTGACGATGAGGCAGCGACTCCTGTAGATCCCTTCGATGGTGGGGAGGTCAGAGCCGGTGATGGACCGGGCAGTTATCACAATGTCCACCCATGTTGACATCAGCCTTAAGAAGGGTCTCAGCCCGAAACGTCTCCCATTCATTCCTTCTCTCCGGAGGTGTTGCCTGTCCCGCTGAGTTACTCCGGCATTCTCTGTCTGTCGACCAAGTAGACGAGGTTTCTTGTAGCTTGCCGATGCAGTGAGGAATGGGATCCATTATAGGAGATTCAGCAAGGAATAGGTCTAAGATGTACAGACTTGCGTCTCATAATAACTAATTTGGATGATTTAGTTTTGTGCATATATTGTGACAGAACATGTTTTTAGATTGGCTGAATGAAACACCAGAAGGACAAATGAGTCCTTTGCGAATAATAACAGGCATGAATTAAATATCACTGGAGTACGTGAGCGCCTGAGAAGTAAAACATCTTTGAAAATGGTTTGGTTCGGCCTGGTCTGGTGCCTAAGTCTTTACACAAAATGCTGGAGTAACTCAGCGGGACAGGCAGCATCTCTGGAGAGAAGGAACGGGCGACGTTTTGGGTTGAGACCCCTTGTCACACTCTGAAGAAAGGGTCTCGACCTGAAACGTCACCTATTCCTTTTCTCCAGAGATGCTGCCTGTCCCGCTGAGTTTCTCCAGGGTTTTGGGTCTACAGTTTAAACCAGCATCTGCATTTCATTCCTACACACAGAATAGTAGAGCACAGGAACAGGCCCTTCGGCCCACAGTGTCTGTGCTGAACATGATGCCAAGCCCAACTCTCATCTGCCTGCACATGACCCATATCCCTCCAGTCATGGCATTTCCAAAATGGAAAGTAGACGCTGATGTAACTCAGCGATAGACAGGCAGCATCTCTGGAGAGAAGGAATGGGTGACGTTTCGGGTTGAGACCCTTCTTCAGACTGATGGGAACCCGTTCCTTCTCTCCATAGATAGACAATAGACAATAGACAATAGACAATAGGTGCAGGAGTAGGCCATTCAGCCCTTCGAGCCAGCACCGCCATTCAATGCGATCATGGCTGATCACTATCAATCAGTACCCTGTTCCTGCCTTCTCCCCATACCCCCTCACTCCGCTATCCTTAAGAGCTCTATCCAGCTCTCTCTTGAAAGCATCCAACGAACTGGCCTCCACTGCCTTCTGAGGCAGAGAATTCCACACCTTCACCACCCTCTGACTGAAAAAGTTCTTCCTCATCTCCGTTCTAAATGGCCTACCCCTTATTCTCAAACTGTGGCCCCTTGTTCTGGACTCCCCCAACATTGGGAACATGTTATCTGCCTCTAATGTGTCCAATCCCTTAATTATCTTATATGTTTCAATAAGATCCCCCCTCATCCTTCTAAATTCCAGTGTATACAAGCCCAATCGCTCCAGCCTTTCAACATACGACAGTCCCGCCATTCCGGGAATTAATCTAGTGAACCTACGCTGCACGCCCTCCATAGCAAGAATATCCTTCCTCAAATTTGGAGACCAAAACTGCACACAGTACTCCAGGTGCGGTCTCACCAGGGCCCGGTACAACTGTAGAAGGACCTCTTTGCTCCTATACTCAACTCCTCTTGTTACGAAGGCCAACATTCCATTGGCTTTCTTCACTGCCTGCTGAACCTGCATGCTTCCTTTCATTGACTGATGCACTAGGACACCCAGATCTCGTTGAACTCCCCCTCCTCCTAACTTGACACCATTCAGATAATAATCTGCCTTTCTATTCTTACTTCCAAAGTGAATAACCTCATAGATGCTGCCTGTCCCGCTGAGTTACTCCAGTGTCTACCTTCATTTTATACCAGCATCCGCAGTTTCTTCCTAAATGGTGTTGCAAACTTTTTGCAAAACCCCAAATAATTATACCAGGCTTTTCGTGTGATGGTACCATTATTATGCAAGATGTCTATACAATTGAGCACATTATCAATTGTCCTGTGGATGATAAGGACTCATATTGTTCTGGACTGTTGGAGAGAGCACCCATAATTATTTTTCTGTCCGAGTGTGAGAGAGATAAGCCTGTTTGCTACAACTTCTAATAGGCAATTTGTTTAAAATTTATCTCTTTCCTTACAGCTGTTCAGATGTGCTTTGCCCAGTTTTAAATTTTCTATTCATATTTTGTCTCCGTGTATTATAAATACTTGGGTAACTCTGACAGAACCCGTGACTGTACACTATGCTGTGAAACAGTGGCGCAGCGGTAGAGTTGCTGCCTCGCAGCGCCAGAGACCCAGGTTCGATCCCGGCCACGGGTGCTGTCTGTATGGAGTTTGTACGTTCTCCCCGAGACTTGTGTGGGTTTTCTCCGGGTGCTCCGGTTTCCTCCCACACTCCAAAGACGTACAAGTTTGCAGGTTAATTGGCTTGGTAAAATTGCAAATTGTCCCTTGTGTGTGTAGGATAGTGTTAGTGTGCGGGGATCGCTGGTCGGCGCGGACTCGGTGGGACGAAGGGCCTGTTTCCACACTGTATCTCCAAACTAAACTAAACTAAAGTAAATGTGTTGGAAGGAACTGCAGGTGCCGGTTTAAACCGAAGATAGACGCAAAATGCAGTGGTAACTCAGTGGGACAGGCAGCGTCTCCGGAGAGAAGGAACGAGTGACGTTTCGGGTCGAGGCCCGGGTTCGATCCTGACCACGACGTGCTGCCTGTCCGGAGTTTGCACGTTCTCCCCGTGACCTGCGTGGGTTTTCTCCGGGTGCTCCGGTTTTCTCCCACATGGCGGCACGGTGGCGCAGAGGGCGGCACGGTGGCGCAGCGGTAGAATTGCTGCCTTACAGCGAATGCAGCGCCGGAGACCCGGGTTCGATCCTGACTACGGGCGCCGTCTGTACGGAGTTTGTACGTTCTCCCCGTGACCCGCGTGGGTTTTCTCCGAGATCTTCGGTGTCCTCCCACACTCCAAAGACGTGCGGGTTTGTAGGTTAATTGGTTGGGTAAATATAAAAATTGTCCCTAGTGGGTGTAGGATCGTGTTAATGTGCGGGGATCGCTGGGCAGCGCGGACCCGGTGGGCCGAAGGGCCTGTTTTCGCGCTGCATCTCTAAATCTCTAATCTCCAAAGACGTGCAGGTCTGTAGGTCAATTGTTGTAAAACTTGATGGGCCGAAGGGCCCAATTCCGCTCTTATGAACATGAACGTATGAAAGAATAAAAACTCGAAAGCGGTCTGCTGTTCCCCTTCCGTCTCATTTCTCAAATACAATGGGGAGGGACGGGAAGTTGGGACGGCTTCGGCCTTGAAGGGAAGAGTCCGTAATTACCCGCTGGAGCTGGGCAGGGCGGGGATGACAAGCTCCCACGTTTTATTCAAACACAAGAGTCCAACACTCTGACAGCGGGAATCGACAGTGCGGTGCTCCTGCCGCTAATGAGGTCGCCCGAGGCCAACAGGTTCACGTTCCCTTAATGAAATCTGGCCCTGTCGCCTTGCGATCGCCGAGAATGCCGACTCTGGTGTCATGTAGGAAGGAGCCGCAGGTGGGAAGTGTGTACGAGGGAGCTGCAGACGCTGGTGGAAGCCGAAGGTGGACACGAAAAGCTGGAGCAACTCGGAGGGACAGGCGGCGTCCCTGGAGGGAAGGAATGGGTGAAGCCCTGGGATGGCAGGACTTTCGTATGAAGAAAGACTGGATAGACTCGGCTTGTACTCGCTGGAATTTAGAAAATTGAGGGGGGATCTTATAGAAACTTACAAAATTCTTAAGGGGTTGGACAGGCTAGATGCGGGAAGATTGTTCCTGATGTTGGGGAAGTCCAGAACAAGGGGTCACAGTTTAAGGATAAGGGGGAAGTCTTTTAGGACCGAGATGAGAACGTTTTTTTTCACACAGAGAGTGGTGAATCTGTGGAATTCTCTGCCACAGAAGGTAGTTGAGGCCAGTTCATTGGCTATATTTAAGAGGGAGTTAGATGTGGCCCTTTTTGCTAAAGGGATCAGGGGGTATGGAGAGAAGGCAGGTACGGGATACTGAGTTGGATGATCAGCCATGATCATATTGAATGGCGGTGCGTACAGGCTCGAAGGGCCGAATGGCCTACTCCTGCACCTATTTTCTATGTTTCTATGTTTCTATGTTTCGGGTCGAGACCCTTCTTCTGAAAGAACTGCAGATGCTGGCTCAAATCGAAGATAGACACAAAATGTTGTTTGATAGGAGAGGAAGCATTTGCTGAGGGCAACACCGGAGATAGACACTAAGTGCCAGAGTAACTCAGCGGGTCAGTCAACATCTCTGGAGAGAAGGGATAGTTGGCGTCGCGCAGGAAGGAACTGCAGATGCTGGCTTGGACACTAAGTGCCGGAGTAACTCAGCAGGCCAGGCAGCATCTCTGGAGTCCCGAACCCAAGACGTCACCTATCCATGATCCCCAGAGAGAGATGCCGCCTGACCCGCTGAGTTACTCCAGGACTTTCTGTCTATCCCATTCACATGCAGGATGGACTGTTTCCAGACAGAGATTTCCCAGCTCTGATATTCAGTGTCTTAAAAGCTGGAGTCACTCAGCGGGTCAGGCAGCACCTCTGGAGAACATGAATAGGTGACGTTGTGTGACGGCTGGATGTGCAGATGCTGGTTCACGTTTTGGCTTCCTGACGTTGCAGGTCAAGACCCTTCTTCAGACCCGCTGAGTTACTCCAGCTTTTGCGTGTTTATCTTCGGTTTAAACCAGCGTCTGCAGTTCCTTCCTGCACATTCAGTGCCTTACTGAAAAATAAACGCTATATAAATGCAAATCTGGGGTCGTTGATCTGAGGTATCAGACAAAGGCTTTGACTCGTGTTGATTAAATAATGGCTACATTTCAAAGCCTTTGTTACAGGGAAACGAGCCTCCGATCAAACGGAGGATTGGAGTAATTTTCTTTCTTCCTCAGGTTCAGAAATCCCCTTGAGACAAAGCAAAGGGTATATTTGGAAGCCGAGAAATGTCACACCAGTGAATTGTGCAGCGTAGGTTCACGAGGTTAATCCCCGGGATGGCGGGACTGTCACATGAGGAATGATTGGAAAGACTGGGCGTGTATTCGCTGGGCAAGTGGTTTAAGTCACATCGTATTTCAGCAGGGCGATGCATATTCAGGGCGTGCAGCGTAGGTTTACTAGGTTAATTCCCGGAATGGCGGGACTGTCATATGTTGAAAGACTGGAGCGACTAGGCTTGTATACACTGGAACTTAGAAGGATGAGAGGAGATCTTATCGAAACGTATAAGATTATTAAGGGGTTGGACACGTTAGAGGCAGGAAACATGTTCCCAATGTTGGGGGAGTCCAGAACAAGGGGCCACACAGTTTAAGAATAAGGGGTAAGCCATTTAGAACTGAGATGAGAAGAAACCTTTTCACCCAGAGAGTTGTGAATTCTCTGCCACAGAAGGCAGAGGAGGCCATTCACAGGATGTTTTCAAGAAAGAGTTAGATTTAGCTCTTAGGGATAATGGAATCAAGGGATATGGGGAGAAAGCAGGAACGGGGTATTTACTGATTTTGGATGGTCAGCCATGATCATATTGAATAGCGGTGCTGGCTCGAAGGGCCAAATGGCCTACTCCTGCACCTATTTTCTATGTTTCTATGACACAAAAAGCTGGAGTAACTCAGCGGACCAGACAGCATCTCTGGAGAAAAGGAGTAGGTGACTTTTAGGGTCGAGACTAAAGAAGTCTGAAGAAGGGTCTCGATCCGAAATGTCAAGAGAAGCTGCCTGAGTTATTCCGGTGTTTTGTGACAACTGACAAACCTGCACGTCTTTGGAGTGTGGGAGGAAACCGGAGCACCCGGAGGAAACCCACGCAGTTCACGGGGAGAACGTACAAAACTCCGTACAGACAAGCACCCGTGGTCAGGATCGAACCCGGGTCTCTGGCGTTGGGAGGCAGCAGCTCTACCCGCTGCGCCCACCGTGCCACCCAAACTTAAGGTGTGTCACATCAGGCAGGAGAGTGGGGCTAGGAGGGAGAGATAGATCAGCCATGAGTGAATGGCGGAGTAGGCCTGAAGGGCCGAATGGCCTGATTCTGCTCCTGTCACGGGCGAACATGAAGATTAGGAACGAGAAAGTCGCTATATAAATGCGAGCATTGCCTCCGGGAACATGGTTGGAGGGGGGAAGACGAGAGGGTTAACTCATTTAGAGGTAAAAAATATGCCAGCGTTTGCGTTGAGCTGAGGAACCAGTTCATTGTAGTGCAAAACCAATCTAAATGCGTTCCCTTCACAAAGGATGGATGCAGACGGCAGATGATTTTCACCAGCCGTAAGGGAAGGCACTGAAGTGAGAGGACAGCCAAACGCTGGGCAAGTGGTTTAAGTCACATCGTATTTCAGCAGGGCGATGCATATTCAGGGCGTGCAGCGTAGGTTTACTAAGTTAATTCCCGGAATGGCGGGACTGTCATATGTTGAAAGACTGGAGCAACTGGGCTTGTATACGCAGTGGAGGCCAATTCTCTGAATGCATTCAAGAGAGAGCTCTTAAGGATAGCGGAGTCAGGGGGTATGGGGAGAAGGCAGGAACGGGGTACTGATTGAGAATGATCAGCCATGATCACATTGAATGGCGGTGCTGGCTCGAAGGGCCGAATGGCCTCCTCCTGCACCTATTGTCTATTGTCTATTGAGACCTTTCTTCAGACTCGATTGTAATCATGTGTTGTCTTTCCGCTGACTGGATAGCTTGCGGCAAATGCTTTTCACTGTACCTCGGTACACGTGACAATAAACTAAACTCAACTCAAACGCTGATGTTTACATATTCAATGAATGCAATGATACTCTATTGTTCCATGTACCAAAGTACAGTGTTTTTTTTCCGTTTTATGGAAATACAATGCACAAATAACACAAAAGTGTCGCTATGGTTCTGGTGCCGACAAAGTGACAAAAAGTACTCATTAGAGTCATGTTAGTCCCTCTTCGTTCTCCGCGTCCCAACCCCAACCTACTCCGCCATTCAATCATGGCTGATCTATCTCTCCCTCCTAACCCCATTCTCCTGCCTTCTCCCCATAACCCCTGACACCCGCACTAATCAAGAATCTATCTATCTCTGCCTTAAAAATATCCACTGACTTGGCCTCCACAGCCGTCCGTGGCAAAGAATTCCACAGATTCACCACCCTCTGACTAAAGAAATTCCTCATCATCTCCTTCCTGAAAGTACGTCCTTTTATCCTGAGGCTGTGCCCTCTGGTCCTAGACTCTCCCACTAGTGGAAACATCCTCTCCACATCCACTCTATCCAGCCCTTTCACTATTTTGTTTTGGTTGCATTACTATACTGCACTATTTCTGGGCGGCGCGGTGGCACAGCGGTAGAGTTTTTGCCTCACAGCGCCAGAGACCCGGGTTCGATCCCATCTATGGGTGCTGTCTGTACGGAGTTTGTACGTTCTCCCCGTGACCCGCGTGGGTTTCTCCGAGATCTCCGGTTTCCTCCCACGTACAGGTTTGCTGGTTAATTGGCTTGGTATGAATGCAAAATTTCCCGCTAACGTGTGCAGGATAGCGTTAGTGCGCGGGGTGATCGCTGGTCGGCACGGGCTCGGTGGGCCTGTTTCCGCGCTGTCTCTCTAAACTAAGTGTTTGTGTAGGAAAAAAAAACTGCAGATGCTGGTTAAAATCGAATGTATACACAAAATATTGGAGTAACTCAGCGGGTCAGGCAGCATCTCTGGAGAGAAGGAATGGGTGACGTTTCAGGACGAGAGCCTTCTTCAGATGAACCTAGCAGCATCTCTGTTTTGGTTTAGATTTAGATTGAGCTTAGAGTTAGATTTAGCTCTTAGGGCTAAAGGAACAGAATTCTCTGCCTCAGACGGCAGTGGAGGCCAATTCTCTGAATGCATTCAAGAGAGAGCTAGATAGAGCTCTTAAGGATAGCGGAGTCAGGGGGTATGGGGAGAAGGCAGGAACGGGGTACTGATTGAGAATGATCAGCCATGATCACATTGAATGGCGGTGCTGGCTCGAAGGGCCGAAGGCCTCCTCCTGCACCTATTGTCTATTGTCTATGAGGCCATTCAGCCCATTGAGTCTAATCCGCCATGGCTGATCTATCTCTCCCTCTCAACCCCATTCTCCGGCCTGCTCCCCATAACCGAAACGTCAGCCATTCCTTCTCTCCCGAGATGCTGCCTGACCCGCTGAGTTACTCCAGCGTTTTGTGCCTGTCGGAGCGGAACTATCAATACTTAGCCGGAGCACCAAGGCGATCAGACGCTGCGAGAGGTCGCCTCCACAAGTGATGACAGGCGAGGAAAGATGAACGCTGAATTATTCAAAGTAGCACAACATGCAATCCCCATGTCATCTATGCATTCCAATAAAACCATGAAAAATCCAACACAGCTCGACTGCCCCACGTCCCCGTGCAAGTCCGACGCACAACAGTAAATGAAATCGGAGAGTTCTCAGCATATGATATAGACAATAGACAATAGACAATAGACAAGAGGTGCAGGAGGAGGCCATTCGGCCCTTCGAGCCAGCACCGCCATTCAATGTGATCATGGCTGATCATTCTCAATCAGTACCCCGTTCCTGCCTTCTCCCCATACCCTCCGACTCCGCTATCCTTAAGAGCTCTATCTAGCTCTCTCTTGAATGCATTCAGAGAATTGGCCTCCACGGCCTTCTGAGGCAGAGAATTCCACAGATTCACAACTCTCTGACTGAAAACGTTTTTCCTCATCTCAGTTCTAAATGGCCCACCCCTTATTCTTAAACTGTGGCCCCTTGTTCTGGACTCCCCCAACATTGGGAACATGTTTCCTGCCTCTAACGTGTCCAACCCCTTAATAATCTTATACGTTTCGATAAGATCTCCTCTCATCCTTCTAAATTCCAGTGTATACAAGCCTAGTCGCTCCAGTCTTTCAACATATGACAGTCCCGCCATTCCGGGAATTAACCTAGTAAACCTACGCTGCACGCCCTCAATAGCAAGAATATCCTTCCTCAAATTTGGAGACCAAAACTGCACACAGTACTCCAGGTGCGGACCTGAAACGTCACCCATTTCTTCTCTCCAGAGATGCTGCCTGACCCGCTGAGTTACTCCAGCATTTTGTGTCTATTACAATCGAGCCGTCCAACAGTGTACAGATACATGACAAGGGAATAACGTGAATAACGTTTAGCGCAAGATAAAGCCAGTAAAATCCGATCAAGGATAGTCCGAGGGTCCCCAATGAGGTTGGTAGTAGTTCAGCACTGCTCTCTGGTTGTGGTAGGTTGGTTCAGTTGCCTGATAACAGGTGAGAAGAAACTGTCCCCGAATCTTAACACTTTTTACATTTCTATACCTTCTGCCTGATGGGAGAGGGGAGAAGAGAGAGTGGATGGGGTGAGACTGGTCCTTGATGATGCTGCTGGCCTTGCCGAGGCAGCGTGAGGTGCAGATGGAGTCGAGGGAAGGGAGGTTGGTTTGTGCGATGGTCTGGGCTACGTCCACAATTCTTAGCACCCGGTTCCCCGTGTTTTTGTGTGTGTGTGTGTGAGTCCGGACTGTTACAGACCCTGGGGGTGATGCAGGCAGATGGATTAGAGTTAATGATACATGTAGTATCCTTCCCATGGTGTATCAACCACAGCAGATTGTGTGATGCAGTGGCTGGGCTCTGTGACTGTTATAACCTATCCACTCCATGGGGCTCATTCTTAGTTTACACCCACGTACCCAGCTCCACAGACCAAAGCTTCAGTCTCTTGATATAATCACGAGGAAAAATGGTCTACAACCATTATTTTTACAGTGGTTTAGTTTAGGTTGGAGATACAGCGCGGAAACAGGCCCTTCGGCCCATCGAGTCCGCACCGACCAGCGATCCCCGCACACTAGCACTATCCTACACACACCAGGGACAATTTACATTATTTGCCAAAGCTTATTAACCTATAAAAAGAGAGGGAGAGCGGGAGAGGAAGGAGTGAGAGAGGAGTGGGAGAGAGAGAGAGTGGGTGGGAGAGAGGGAGTGAGAGAGGGAGTGGGAGAGAGGGAGTGAGAGAGGGAGTGGGAGAGAGGGAGTGAGAGAGGAGGTGCGTGAGGGGGTGGGAGACAGAGAGGGAGGTAGAGGGAGAGGGAGGGGGAGTGGGAGAGAGAGAGTGAGAGAGGGGTGGGGGAGAGGGAGTGAGAGAGGGGTGGGAGAGAGGGAGTGAGAGAGGAGGTGCCAGAGGGGGTGGGAGACAGAGAGGGAGGTAGAGGGAGAGGGAGGGGGAGGGGGAGGGGGAGTGGGAGAGAGAGGGAGAGTGAGAGGGAGAGGGAGACGGAGTGGGAGAGCAGGAGGGAGAGGGAGTGAGAGAATGAATGAGTGGGAGAGGGTGTGGGAGTGTGAGTGAGAAAACCCACGCAGGTCACGGGGAGAACGTACAAACTCCGTACAGACAGCACCCGTAGTCAGGATCGAACCCGGGTCTCTGGCGCTGTGAGGCAGCAACTCTACCGCTGCGCCACCGTGCCGCTCAAATAACCAGTCAATAAAATGGCTCCTTGCTTTAATATCTGTTGACAAACCAGGGAAAGATGTTTCCAAGCTAATCATCACGCTTCTTTTGTGCCAGACATTACTCATTAATTGTCAACACCAGATGTCAGAAAATCCATAAATAGTCAATAATCACATGGAACCACTGATAATATAACTGTGAGATTGTGGCAAAGATGTTGCACAGACTTCATTGATAAGTACAGATGTAGGTACAAGCACACACACGCACACACTCGCACACACACGCACACACACACACCACTCGCACACACATGCACACACGCACTCACACACACGACTCGCACACACATGCACACACACAAACACACACATGCACACGTAAACACGCACACACACACACGCACAAACACGCACACACGCACTCACACAAACACACACACCACTCATCCAAACGCGCACACACACACACACACACACACACACACACACACACACACACACACACACACACACACACACACACACACACACACACTCGCACAAACACACATACACACAAACAAACACACATGCGCACACACGCACAAGTACATACACGCACATAAACACACACACACACACAAATGGAGTCGTTGGAAGGGAGGTTGGCTTGTGTGATGGTCTGGGCTGCGTCCACGATTCGCTGCAAGTTCTTGCGGTCTTGGATGGAGTTGTTCCCAGACCATGTCCCGATTTAATACTTCCCATGGTGCATGGTGGGAGTTGTCGGGGACATGCCGAACTTCCTCAGCCTTCTAAGGAAGTTGTTTCAACACGGGTGGTCCAGGAGAAGTTGATGTGGTGAGGTTGACTCCCAGGAAGGTGAAGCTTTGAACCATCTCTAGTTCAGTGCCGGCGATGCAAGCTGGGGCATGTGAACCTCTTCACTCCCTGCCACCGAATATCGTAGTTTGTATCTTCCAACTCAAGTTCAGTGGCCAACTTTGCCTCAATCCCTCTTGATCCCGTTCATCGCCTGAGAGTATATTTATATCGCAACGCTCATAATGTGTGGGTGAATCTAATCTTTTTATTAAGGCAGCACTAAGAAAGAGACTTCATAAACTTAATCCACTGAGTCAGCTCATACTCAGTGGCTCCAATATTGCTGTGGGTGGGATCAAAATGAATGGAGTGGTTGGCAGTGATTGGAAACAGTGGACGGGTCATGATGTGCAGAAAGGAACTGCAGATGCCGGTTTAAACAGAAGACCAGCACAAAGTGCTGGAGTAACTCAGCGGGACAGGCAGCATCCCTGGAGAGAAGGAATGGGTGACGTTTCGGGTCGAGACCCTTCTTCAGATACTCCGCAGAGACAGGCCCTTCGGCCCACCGAGTCCGCGCCGACCAGCGATCCCCGCACACGATCCTATACACACTAGGGACAATTTACATTTTTTGTACCGAAGCCAATTAGCCTACAAACCTACTTCTGTGGGGTGTGGGAGGAAACCGGAGCACCTGGTGAAAACCCACGCGGTCACGGGGGGAACGTACAAACTTCGTGCAGACAGCACTCGTGGTCAGGATCGAACCCGGGACTCTGGCGCTGTGAGGCAGTATCTCTACCGCTGCGCCAACGTGTCGCCCTTTTGGGATTTGAGCATCGCTGGCTAAGTCGTGATTTATTTCCCATCCCTACTCGCTCTACAATAAGTGCACACACATGCATAAGTTCATAGCAGAACTAGGCCATTCGGCCCATCAAGTCTACTCCGCCATTCAATCATGACTGATCTATCTTTCCCTCTCAACCCCATTCTCCTGCACACACAAACGTAGACACTCACTGAACCTGTACACACACACACACACATGCACATGCACACGCGCGCACGCACACACCCACGCACACACACAGACACGCACAGGCAAGCATAAACACACACACGCACACACACAGGCACGCACATATGCACACACACACGCACACACAGACACACACACGCACACACACACACAGGCAAACATTAACACACACACATGTGCACACAGACACACAGACACGCACACACAGACGCACAAACACATGCAGGCAAGCATAGACGCGCACGCACACACAAGCACACACACACCCACGCACACACACCCATTCACACACACACAGACACACACAGGCAAGCATAACCACACACATACGTGCACACGCACACGTGCACACGCAAACAGAGACACACGCACACACACAGACACACAAATACATGCAGGCAAGCATAAACACAAGCGCACACACACAGACACACGCGCACACACCCACACACACACACACACACACACACACACACACACACACACACACACACACACACACACACACACACACACACACACAGGCAAGCATAATCACACACACAGGCACTCTGGCATCTGCTGGAGCAGTGGATTATGACTGAGACGTGGGTGTTGCGTTGGGAGGAGTGCTGGCAAGGGAGCCAGTGCAGACAGCGGGACATTTACCACACTGTCCTTGCAGGCCAGGCCCAGGTGCTCTGCCCTCGGCTGTTGCCGGTATCAACGGTTGTGATGAGAGCAGATTGCCAAAAGACCACAGAGGCGAAATAATGTGTATTTTGACATTTTTAAAATGATTTAATTCAGCAGGAAGTAGGAGTGAGGGGCATATATCGGCAGGAGAGCGGAGTTTATGTCAAGGCTGGTCTGCAAAACAAACAACTGGGAACAAACACAGAGAGAGAGAGAGAAAGAGGGAGAGAAGACTGATTAAATATTCCACCGATGGTTTGGAGCAGGTTTAGTTTAGACAGATGCAAAATCCCAGAGTAACTCAGCGGGACAGGCAGCATCTCTGGAGGGAAGGAATGGGTGACTAGTGTTGCCAACTGTCCCGTATTAGCCGGGACATCCCGTGTTTCGGGCTAAGTTGGTTTGTACCGTATGGGACCGCCCTTGTCCTGTATTCACCCCCGCGGGGGAGTGTAGGCTAACGGAGTGTGTTCGGGGAGCAGGGCCGAGTGTGTTCGCCTAACGGAGGTTGCGTAGCAACCCGCCTCCCGGCCCGGGCGGCCGCCATTGGTGGAGCGGGAGCACGTGGCCGCTGGCTGGGCGAGGTCACGCGGGGCGCGGGGCGGTGATGCCACCTTGTCCCGTATTTGGCAGTGAGGAGGTTGGCAACCCTACGGGTGAGGTTTCAGGACGAGACCCTTCTTCAGACTGAGAGTCAGGGGAGAGGGAGACACAGAGACAAGGAAGGGCAAGGTGTAAAAATGAGACATCAAAGGGGATGGGAATAAAGGAAAATGGAGAATAGATCATTGTTAGCTGGGAGAGGGCGACAACGAAGCAGACAGGGATAACATTTAATCAGGGGGACAGTTGGACTGGTCGGAGACCTAGGCAGGGGGAGGGATGGAGAGAGAGGGAAAGCAAAGCTTCCTTGAAGTTTGGTTCAGAGATACAGCTCAGAAACAACCCCTTCGGTCCACCGTGTCCGCGCCGACCAGCGATCCCCGCGCACATTAATGCCATCACATTAACATGCTCAGGCCGATTTACAATTATACCAAGTCAATTAACCTACAAACCTGCTCGTCTTTGGAGTGTGGGAGGAAACCGGAGCACCCGGAGAAAACCCACGCAGGTCACGGGGAGAACGTGCAAACTCCATACAGGCGGAGGCCGGGATTGAACCCGGGTCTCCGGCGCTGTGAGGCAGCAGCTCTACCTGCTGTGCCACTGTATGCTCCATCTAGACTGTGACTGCCTCTACAGTCGGTGAAACACTCCCAAGGGCCTGGGCCCCTGGTTTAAAAGTTATCCCTGCATGCTCTGTTGTCAGCTTCTCCCAGCTAAACATGACCTGGTGGGACTTTAGTCATAGAAACATAGAAAATAGGTGCAGGAGGAGGCCATTCGGCCCTTCGAGCCAGCACCGCCATTCATTGTGATCATGCCTGATCATCCACAATCAGTAACCCGTGCCTGCCTTCTCCCCATATCCCTTGATTCCACTAGCCCCGAGAGCTCTAACTCTCTTTTAAATCCATCCAGTGAATTGGCCTCCACTGCCCTCTGTGGCAGAGAATTCCACAAATTCACAACTCTCTGGGCGAAAAAGTTTTTTTCTCACCTCAGTTTCAAATGGGCTCCCTTTTATTCTTAGACTGTGTGGCCCCTGGTTCTGGACTACCCCCA
>NC_135992.1:12955348-13050348 GCF_053455715.1 Rhinoraja longicauda | reverse complement strand
TATATATATATATATATATATATATATATATATATATATATATATATATATATATATATATATATATATATATTATATACACACACACAAAAATAAACATTCAGTGTGCATATATATATATACACACACTGAACGTTTATGTTTCCCCCTCATTTATCATATTGTTTACAGTGCACTATGTTTACATATTCTGTTGTGCTGCTGCAAGTGAGAGTTTCATTGTTCTATCTGGGACACACGACAATAAAACACTCTTGACTCTTGATTGTGGACTATTGGCAGCCATTTCAATGGTGAGCCAGGTAACCCATGATACACAATTAGAGCAGAATTACCCAAGCAACAGTCAGTTATTCAACAGAGTGAAGAATCATGTGCAATTTCAGCACAGCACTCTAAAAATAGGACCTGCTAATTATTGCCATTAAATTAGGCAATCAATTATTTTAATGGTAAATTGCAACCCCCTATCCCACTATTGTTTTGACAAGTAAATAGTCGTGGAGTTATTTCGATGCTTACATCTCAGATGGCACTTCCTTTCATAGCAGGGGAGGAAGGAACTAAATGTATTAGTTCCGATTTATTTATTTTTAGTTTGGAGAGACCGCGGGGAAACAGGCCCTTCGGCCCACCGAGTCCATGCCGACCAGCGATGCCCGCACACTAACACCATCCTACAAGCACGCCAGGGACAATTTACAGTTGTGCCAGGAAAATTAGCCTGCAAATCTGTACGTCTTTGGAGTGTGTCAGTCCCGCCTCATCCTACCTGATCACCCGAAGGTATTTATTCACAAAATGCTGGAGTAACTCAGCAGGTCAGGCAGCATCTCGGGAGAGAAGGAATGGGCGACGTTTCGGGTCGAGACCCTTCTTCAGTCTGAAGAAGGGTCTCGACCCGAAACATCGCCCATTCCTTCTCTCTCGAGATGCTGCCTGACCTGCTGAGTTACTCCAGCATTTTGTGAATAAATACCTTCGATTTGTACCAGCATCTGCAGTTATTTTCTTATACTACCTGATCTCCCGGTTGCTGGACACTTTAATTCTCCTTCCCATTCCCATACAGACCTTTCTGTCCTAGGTCAGAGTCAGAGTGAGGCTAAACGCAAATCGGAGGAACAGCATCTCATATTTCGCTTACAGCCCAGTGGTATGAATTTTGATTTCTATCACTTCAGCACCTGCATTCCCTCTCTCTCCATCCCTCCCCCACCCAAGTCGCACCAGCTTCTCGTTCTCACCCTACAAACAGCTAACAATGGCCTGTTTCCATTATCATCGTTACCTTTTTGCATATCTGTCATTCATTGTTATTTATCTCTCCACATCACCATCTATATCTCTCATTTCCCTTACTCCTAACCAGTCTGAAGAAGGGTCTCGACCTGAAACGTCACCCATTCCTTCTCTCCGGAGATGCTGCCTGACCCGCTGAGTTACTCCAGCTTTTTGTGTCTACCTGTACACCTGGATCCCTCTGCTCGACAACACTCCCTATCTAACTGTGATCCCACTTTCAGGGAACTGTGGAACTGTGTACCTGCGCTCCTAGATCCGTCTGCTCTACAACACTCCCTATCTACCTGTGATCCCACTTTCAGGGAACTGTGGAACTGTGTACCTGCGCTCCTAGATCACCTCTGCTCTACAACACTCCCTATCTACCTGTGATCCCACTTTCAGGGAACTGTGGAACTGTGTACCTGCGCTCCTAGATCCCTCTGCTCTACAACACTCCCTATCTACCTGTGATCCCACTTTCAGGGAACTATGTACCTGTACACCTAAATCCCTTTGCACTGATCTTCCCATAGAGAAAGTCTGAAGAAGGGTCTTGACCTGAAACGTCACCCATCCCTTCTCTCCATAGGTGCTGCCTGACCCGCTGAGTAACTCCATCTTTTTGTGTCTATCTTCCCATCGAGAACGACCAGCACAGGGTTGAAAGGAGAGTGATGTTTCTTAATTTCTTAATAGTTTTCAAGAGAAAATTAGATTTAATTCTAAGGGCTAAAATTCGGGGGTACTGATTTTGGATGATCAGCCATAATAATAATAATAATAATGCATTTTATTTATATAGCGCTTTTCATATACTCAAAGACGCTTTACAGAGATTTTGAGAACATAGGGAAATGAATAAATAGATAAATAAGTAAATAAATAAATGAACAGAGAAAGGAGACAGAAGGTGAGGTGACCTTCAGTGGTTGAAGGCAGTACTGAACAGGTGAGACTTCAGCGATGTTTTGAATGTGGTGAGTGTGGAGGAGTCTCTAACGGTTTGGGGTAGTGAGTTCCATAGGGTGGGAGCAGCGATGGAGAAAGCCCTGTCCCCCCAGGATCTGAGTTTGGTCCGGATGTGGGGGGACAGGAGATTGGCAGCGGCAGAGCGGAGGGTGCAGGTGGGAGTGTGCCTGTGGAGGAGGTCGGTCAGGTAGGATGGGGCCAGGTTATGGAGGGCTTTGTAGGTTATGAGGAGGATTTTGTACTGGATTCTCTGGGGGATGGGGAGCCAGTGGAGTTTGTAAAGTACGGGGGTGATATGGTCACGGATCGAGGTGTGTGTGAGTAGACGGGCAGCGGAGTTTTGAATGTATTGAAGGTTATTGATGATTTTTGAGGGTGTGCCGTAGAGGAGGCTGTTGCAGTAGTCCAGACGGGAGGTGATGAAGGCGTGGATGAGGGTTTCTGCAGCTGTGGAGGAGAGGGATGGACGGAGACGGGCAATGTTTTTGAGGTGGAAGAAGGCTGTCTTTGTGATGTGTTTGATGTGTTTGTCGAAGGAAAGGGTTTGATCAAGGATGATTCCAAGATTCCGGATGTGAGGTGAGGTGGATACTGGGAGACCATCAATGTTGAGGATGAAGTTTTGGGTGGATTTGGTGAGCCATGATCATATTGAATGGCGGTGCTGGCCCGATGGGCCGAATGGCCTAGTCCTGCACCTAGCTTCTATGTTTCTAATTCCCCAGCCAACAATTATTTTAAATTGTCGAGGCAACTCTGTTTTAAAGAAGATATTTTTCTGCCTCGCTGTGTTGTGACATCTGTCAAGATATACTGAACCCAAAATCACTGCTGGTTAGACTGCAATTATTTATCTAATTCAGCTGTAATGTTGTTTTAATGTGAATCTGTGACATCTCCTGTACTTCATCACAGTTTATTCTCTGTGATGCACTTTTTAAACTGTTCTGTGAACCTTGGCCCCTGTTTCCTTAATAGAATTGTCAAAGTGAATTCAGTAAGTGGAGGTATGGAAGTATTAAATCTCTCCTCGACCACGACAATAACCACGACAATGACCACGACAATGACCACGACAATGACCACGACAATGACCACGACAATGACCACGACAATGACCACGACAATGACCACGACAATGACCACGACAATGACCACGACAATGACCACGATAATGACCATGACAATGACCACGACAATGACCACGACAATAACCACGACAATGACCACGACAATGACCACGACAATGACCGCGACAATGACCACGACAATGACCACGACAATGACCACGACAATGACCACGACAATGACCGCGACAATGACCGCGACAATGAGCAAGACAATGACCACGATAATGCCAAGACAGGTCGATACAAGTCACTTTTTTTGTGAAACTAGTACCTGGCCAAGAGATTACACCGTCTTCGGAAACATCGCAAAATCCCCACGCTTACCTGACCGTCAAACTGTCGCCTCCAATCTACCCGTCAAATGTCCTGACGGTAAATAAATTGGTTAAACAAAACTATCTTCTGATATCTTCAAATGCCTTTTCTTAATTTAATATTACGTGCTTCTAAATGCATCTGCGACAACCTAGCAAACCTGGGGACAGCGCGCGACAGACAGCGCCCGCAATAAGCTACGATACCTGGCCACAAGCCAGCTGTCCCCAAGAAATTTCTATCTGGAATTTTTTTCCGCGTCGCGCCGAGATCCGCTACGATTCATTGAAGACTCCTCACGGTCATGCCCGCGACACCCCGGCAAATGTTCGGCGACAGCCTAGTCACCAGCAGTCGCCTTAACATCACCTCAGTGGGACAGGCCCTTAAGGTTAGGCCGCACTTGGAGTATTGCGAGCAGTCCTGGCCGCCCATTACAGGAAGGATGCGGAAGCTTTGGAGCGGAGGTTTAGCTCTTATTCTGTGAAACCTCTGAGATTCTGTGACACACTTCTCAAAGTTGGATGTACTACCTCCTCACACCCCGATGGGCTTATCGTGACGGAGGTGGATCTCAGAGCGAGTCGCAAGGAAGTGCAGCTACTGGTTTATCAAAACAAAAGTCACAAGGTGCTGGAGTAACTCAGCAGGCCAGGCAGGTCAAGAGATGGTGGCACGGTAGCGCAGCGGTAGAGTTGCTGCTTTACAGTGAATGCAGCGCCGGAGACTCAGGTTCGATCCTGATTACGGGTGCTGCACTGTAAGGAGTTTGTACGTTCTCCCCGTGACCTGCGTGGGTTTTCTCCGAGATCTTCGGTTTCCTCCCACACTCCAAAGACGTACAGGTATGTAGGTTAATTGGCTGGGTAAATGTAAAAATTGTCCCTAGTGGGTGTAGGATAGTGTTAATGTGCGGGGATCGCTGGGCGGCACGGACTTGGAGGGCCGAAAAGGCCTGTTTCCGGCTGTATATATATGATATGATATGAGGGAAAATCTATTTCAAGGGTTATAGGGGGGTGAAAAAACTGGAATGGGCTACAGAATTTAGATGATCAGCCATAATCATATTGAATGGTGGTGCTGGCTCAAAGGGCTGAATGGCCTACTCCTGCACCTATGTTTCTACGTTCTACGTTTCTACCAGGGGTGGAGGTGGGAGAAGATACGATAGTGGCGTTAAAGAGGCTTTTTAGTGGCATTGAAGAGGCTTTTAGATAGGCACATGGATATGCAGAGAATGGAGGGATATGGATCACATGCAGGCACAAGAGAGGGTAGACAGTCAAAACCTTTTTCCTAGCATGGAAATATTCAACACTAGAGGGCGTGGCTATCAGGTGAGAGGGGGAAAGTTGAATGGAGATGTGAGGGGCAAGTTTTTTACGCAGAGAGTGTTGGGGGCCTGGAACGCATTGCCAGGGGTGGTGGTGGAGGCAGATACGATAGTGGCGTAAGAGGCTTTTAGTTGGTCACTTAGAATTCAGGGAATAGAGGGATATGGATCGTGTACGAGAGATGAGATCAGTTTAGTTTAATGTTCGGCACAGACATTGTGGGCTGTAGGGCCTGGTCCTGTGCTGTACTGTTCTCTGTTTCGTTTCCTTTAGTTTAGTTTAGAGATACAGCGCGGAAACAGGCCCTTCGGCCCACCGGGTACTCACCGACCAATATAGTCAATAGTCAATAGTCAATAGTGGTTTATTTGTTACATACACATAAATGTGTAGTAAAATGAAACATTACCCACAGTTGAACAATAAGACCAATAAGATTAATCAATAAAAATGCAATAACACATACAATCACAACTAACACCAAACAAAAAGAAACATCCATCACAGTGAGTCTCCTCTAGTCCCTCCTCACTGTGATGGAAGGCCAGAATGTATTTTTCTCTTCCCTGCCGTCTTGTCCCGCGGTCAGGCTGTTGGAGTTGCCACGTTGGGGCGGTCGGGGCTCCCGATATTGAAGCCCCCGCTGGGCGGTGAGAAATCCCGCGGCCTATTTCAGGCCGCGCCGGATGGTGAAAGGTCCGTGGCGGGCCGACCCAAGCCCCGCGATTCGGGGCGGGCGAACACGCTGCCTCTGCCGCTGCCGGAGCTCCCGATGTCGGCCCCCACCCAGAGGCCTGCGGGCTTCCGACGTCCACGCGGCCCGCGCCGGAGCCTCCGGAGACGAGTCGCTGCCGCTCCCGCAGCATCCGCAGGCAGCCAGCGCCGCAGGTGGTGAGTCCGGGCCGCGGGCTCTGCGAACCAGAGCCCCAGGTGGTCCCAGGTGCATGGCCGGTGGTAGGCCGCAACGGGAACGGAGACACGACACAGAACAAAGGTCGCGTCTCCGTTCTGGAGAGAGAATGTTACAGTTCCCGTTCCCTCCCACCCCCCAAAACATAACATACAACACTACATCATATTAAAACTACAATTCAGACAAAAACAACAAAAAACACAAAAGACAGACGGACTGCAGGCAAGCCGCAGCTGCGATGGCAGCGCTGGCTCCTCCTTGATCCCAGCGATCCCCGCACACTAACACTACCCCAGACGCACTTGGGACAATTTCACGTTTACACCAAGCCAATCAACCTACAAACCTGTACGTCTTTGGAGTGTGGGTGGAGGCCAAAGAGCTCGGAGAAAAGCCACGCAGGTCAAGATTTCAAGATTTCAAAGATTTCAAGATTTCAAGATTTCAAGATTTCAAGATTTCAAGATTTCAAGATTTCAAGATTTCATGATTTCATGATTTCATGATTTCATGATTTCATGATTTCATGATTTCATGATTTCAAGATTTCAAGATTTCAAGTTTTCATGATTTCATGATTTCAAGATTTCAAGATCAATTTATTGTCACATGTACCAATCAATGGAGGTACAGTGAAATTTGAGTTGCCGCGGGGAGAACATTCAAACGCCGTAAGGACAGCACCCGTAGTCGGGATCGAACCAACGTCCCTCGCACTGTAAGGCAGCAACTCGACCGCTGCCCGAAATTCAGTCAGTGGAGGATAGATCGACCAAAAATCTTAGTTGCTGGCAGATTGAAAGGGAATTCACTCAATCATTTCCAAATCAAATGGGACTAGGTTCATCATGTTAGGCAACGAATTGTACCTGCGGTGTGACACTCCTGCAGTGTCACGTTTCATTTCAGTCGTCAACTAATCTAACAATATTTTCGCTTTGTAGGCTTGAGTTTTCAATGTGTCAGAAAACAGGATGAAGTAACCTAATTTTACTTGCAATGAATGCAGATTCAAATCTCTTGACAAGCTGTCATATTCCATCAACATATGTCAATGTATCTGTCAGATATACATCGCCAGTCTTTTAATACTGAAATTCTGTGACACACTTCTCAGAGTTGGATGTACTACCTCCCGATGGGCTTATCGTGACTGAGGTGGATCTCAGAGCGAGTTTGCAAGGAAGTGCAGCTGCTGGTTTATCCAAGAAAAAAGACACAAAGTGCTGGAGTAACTCAGCAGGTCAGGCAGGCCGAGAGATGTGGGAAAAACTTTTTTCACCCGGAGAGTTTTTTTTTTAGATTTAGAGATACAGCGCAGAAACAGGCCCTTCGGCCCACCGGGTCCGCGCCGCCCAGCGATCCCCACACATTAACACTATCCTACACACACGAGGGACAATTTTTACATTTAATTAACCCAGCCAATAAACCTACATACCTGTACGTCTTTGGAGTGCGGGAGGAAACCGAAGATCTCAGAGAAAACCCGCGCAGGTCACGGGGAGAACGTACAAACTCCGTACAGACGGCGCCCGTAGTCAGGATCGAACCTGAGTCTCCGGCGCTGCTTTCGCTGTAAGGCAGCAACTCTACCGCTGCGCCACCGTGCAGAGTTGTGAACGTGTGGAATTCTCTGCCCGTGACCCGCGTAGGTTTTCTCTGAGATCTTCGGTTTCCTCCCGCACTCTAAAGACGAACAGGTTTGTAGATAATTAGCTTGGTATTGATGTTAATATTAATGTAAAATGTAAAGGGGAGGCCGTTTAAAACTGAGATGCGAAAAACGTTTTTCACCCAGAGAGTTGTGAGTTTGTGGAATTCTCTGCCACAGAGGGACAATTCACTGGATGAATTTAAAAAAGAGTTAGATCGAGCTCTAGGGGCTAGCGGAATCAAGGGATATGGGGAGAAGGCAGGCATGGGTTACTGATTGTGGATGATCAGGCATGATCACAATGAGTCGCAGTGCTGGCTCGAAGGGCCGAATGGCCTCATACAGCACCTATTTTCTATGTTTCTATGTCCCTAGTGTTTATAGGGCAGTGTTAGTGTGCGGGGATCGCTGGTCGGCGCGGTCTCGGTGGGTTGAAGGGCCTGCTTCCAATAGACAATAGCCAATAGGTGCAGGAGGAGGCCATTCGGCCCTTCCAGCCAGCACCGCCATTCAATGTGATCATGGCTGATCATTCTCAATCAGTACCCCGTTCCTGCCTTCTCCCCATACCCCCTGACTCCGCTATCCTTAAGAGCTCTATCCAGCTCTCTCTTGAATGCATTCAGAGAATTGGCCTCCACTGCCTTCTGAGGCAGGGAATTCCACAGATTCACAACTCTCTGACTGAAAACTTTTTTCCTCATCTCAGTTCTTCCGCGCTGTATCTCTAAACTAAACGAAATCCCTTAATCATCCGAAAGAAAAGAAAAGAAAATCCTTGGCGGAAATTGTAATTCACTAAGATGTTCTTTGCTTTCGTCGTTGTTGGTGAAGCTCCAATCTTTCTCAATTACCTGCTGTACCCGACAGAAATGATGCAACTTTCATACCACTCCCGTGAAGTGTCAAAGTATAAAATTAAATTCAACTTTCACACCTGAAATGTGAGGATGCCAGCTGAAAGCCATATGCATCCAGAAGGTTGAAATATGTTTGCAATTTTAAATTGTGTTTTCTGTCAACTATGAGGCAGAGTGAACTGTCAGCTGTGGCTTGATGGCTTTCTCTGAGCCAGTTTTTGGATATTGGATCCAACTTTGGATGTCTCTCTTAGAAGCAAAATGCTGGGGTAACTCCGCTCTGTCTGCCTGAACCGCCCTGATCTCCCGGTGGCTCAGCACTTCAGTCTGAAGAAGGGTCTCGACCCGAAACGTCGCCCATTCCTTTTCTCCCGAGATGCTGCCAGACCCGCTGAGTTACTCCAGCATTTTGTGTCTACCTTCGATTTAAAAACCAGCATCTGCAGTTTTTTTTCCCCTACACAACCTATAAACCTGTACGTCTTTGGAGTGTGGGAGGAAACTGAAGATCTCGGAGAAAACCCACGCAGGTCACGGGGAGAACGTACAAACTCCCGTAGTCAGGATCGAACCCGAGACCCTGGGCTCTGGTGCTGTGAGGCAGCAACTCTATCGCTCTATTCATTGATTCAATGGGAGGTTCTGACCCAAATGGGCATGGCCTAGATTGGGGGAGAACATTCAAGGCCAGATAGTGAATAGGCCAAGTGTATTTATTTGTCCTATGCAGTGGATATGAAGGGATCTTATTGAAACATATAAGATTATTAAGGGATTGGACACGCTAGAGGCAGGAAACATGTTCCCAATGTTGGGGGAGTCCAGAACCAGGGGCCACAGTTTAAGAATAAGGGGTAAGCCATTTAGAACGGAGATGAGGAAGAACTTTTTCACTCACTGAGTTGTGAATCTGTGGAATTCTCTGCCTCAGAAGGCAGTGGAGGCCAATTTTCTGGATGCTTTCAAGAGAGAGTTAGATAGAGCTCTTAAGGATAGTGGAGTCAGGGGGTATGGGGAAGAAGGCAGGAACGGGGTACTGATTGAGAATGATCAGCCATGATCACATTGAATGGCGGTGCTGTCTCGAGGGGCCGAATGGCCTCCTCCTGTACCTATTGTCTCTTGTCTATTGTCCTCTCAACCCTGTAGTTTTGAAGCCTTTGAACGCTCCTTGGCCATTCATCATTATTATTGGCAGCCAGAGCTGAGTTGAATTCATCTTCATCCAGGGAGCATCACGAACAACCTGAAGGGTTGTCATCGTGTCTTTTACACTCCACTGAAACAGGGAATGGTGAAAAAGTTATCATTCTTTATTTGAGAGTGCCACGTTTCATTGCTGTTCCCCACAGTTCCTCCATGGCAGCTGGAGGTTTCGGATTGGGTTTCATCCGGTGGTGCAGCGGTAAAGTTGCCGCCTTACAGCGCCTACAGCGCCGGAGACCCGGGTTCGATCCCGACCACGGGTGCTGTCTGTACGGAGTTTGTACGTTCTCCCCCGTGATCTGCGTGGGTTTTCTCCGGGATCTTCGGTTTCCTCCCACACTCCAAAGACGTGCAGGTTTGTCGGTTAATTGGCTTGGTATAAGTGTAAACTGTCCCTAGTGTGTGTAGGATAGTGTTAGTGTGCGGGGATCGCTGGTCGGCGCGGACTCGGTGGGCCGAAGGGCCTGTTTCCGCGCTGTATCTCTAAACTAAACTAAACTAAGCTATTATTGTCATGTGCACTGAGGTACAGTGAAACTTTGTTTTGCATGCTATCCCATCAGATCAGATATAATCAAGTCAAACTCAGGTACAACAGGTAGAGCCAAGGGGAAGATACAGAGTGCAGAATATAGTTCTCAGCACCAGTTCCACGGACAAAGTCCAATGTCCGCAATGGGGTTGAGGTTAATCGGACTGCACCCTGGCTTATGGAAGGGCCGTTCAGAAGCCTGATAACAGAGGGCAAGAGGCTGTTCTTGTGTCTGGTGGTGTGCGCGCTTTCAAACCTCTGTACCTTCTGCCAGATGGGAGCGGGGAGAAAGGTGGCACGGTGGCGCAGGGGTAGAGTTGCTTCCTAACGGCGCCAGAGACCCAGGTTCGATCCTGACTTTGTTTTTGTTGTAGTCAGTGGAAAGACTATACATGACAACAATCGAGCCGTCCACAGCGAGATAAAGGGAGTAACGTTTCATGCAAGATAAAATCCAGTCAAGTCCCATTAAAGAAAGGCCAATGAAGTAGATGGGAGGTCAGGGCCACTATGAAGTTGGTGATGGGATGTTTCAATTGCCTGATAAGAGCTAAGAAGAAACTGTCCCAGTTTAAGGTAATTTATAGTGTTGATTTTGGACACTGACTGCGTGGGGAGGGAGGGAAGAAAGCTGGTAGGATAACACGAGGCAGGTAATCGAAGGACACAGAAGGGGGTTTTGATAAGCAGGTTGGAACAAAGGCCATCGTGTACGATCCTGACCTTGGGTGCTGTCTGTGTGGAGTTTGCACATCCACAAAACTTACTCAATGGTGAAGGGCTTGGATAGGGTGGATGTGGAGAGGATGTTTCCACTAGTGGGAGAGTCTAGGACCAGAGGCCGCAGCCTCAGAATAAAAGGACGTACCGTTAGAAGGGAGATGAGGAGGAATTTCTTTAGTCAGAGGGTGGTGAATCTGTGGAATTCATTGCCACAGACGGCTGTGGAGGCCAAGTCAAAGGATATTTTTAAGGCGGAGGTTTCTTGATTAGTGCGGGTGTCAGGGATTACGGGGAGAAGGCAGGAGAATGGGGTTGGGAGGGAGAGACAGATCAGCCACGATTGAATGGCGGAGCGGACTAGATGGGGCTTGGTGTGTAGGGAGGAACGGCAGATGCTGGTTTGTACCGAAGAGAGACTCAGAATGCGTCTCTGGAGTAACAGCGTCTCTGGAGAGAAGGAATGGGTGTGAAGAAGGGTCTCAGCCTGAAACGTCGCCCATTCCTTCTCTCCAGAGACGCTGCCTGTCCCGCTGAGTTACTCCAGCATTTTGGGCCCATCTTCGGGCAGATCGGCTTATTCCGCTCCTCGGGCTTACGAAGATGATAAAAGCACACACCTCATCCGTACCACAGCAGAGAGATGATTTTCCCCTTTGAACTTCTCTGAGACAAATCCACACTTGGCACGTTCTATCCCGGAGCCAAAAGTATTGCTGCCGCTGAGGCTTACCGCTCCGGTCTGTGAGGCAGATGTCCTCTCTGTATTTTAATCAACCAGAGCAAATCCTCTTACATGAAGAAAGGATGCATTTTCATGCAGCCAGTCCTCAACAATAATGTGCATGTTATTGCTTGGTGCCAGATTGGGCTCTGAAGGAACTGGTGGAGTCCTTTTAATGAGTCGCCCTTGGAAAGCAGGACATTAGCTCTGTAAAACACTAATCCCTTGCTCCCCTCAGATCCGCAGATTTACTTTAGTTCACTTTACCGATGCAAACAGGCCCTTTGGCCCACCGATTCCGCGCCGACCAGCGATCACCTCATACACGATGGATGGTGCAGCGGTAGAGTTGCTGCCTCACAGCGCCAGAGACCCGGGTTCGCTCCCGACTACGGGTGCTGTTTGTACGGAGTTTGCACGCTCTCCCCGTGACCACGTGGGTTTTCTCCGAGTTCTTTGGTTAAACACAAGTATTTTATGGTATCTACAAATGACTTTACTTATTTTAATATTACGTGCTTCTAAATGCATCTGCGACAACCCAGCAAACCTGGGGACAGCGTGCGACAGACAGCGCCCGCAATAAGCTACGATACCCGGCGACAAGCCAGCTGTCGCCGAGAAATTTCACTCCGGTTGATTTCTCAGCGATGCGCTGAGATCCACTACGATTCTTGGAAGACTCCTCACGATCATGCCCGCGACACCCCGGCGAACTGTCGGCGACAGCCTAGTCGCCGGCAGTCGCCTTAAAATCGCCTAAGTGGGACACGCCCTTGGCACTAACCTACACACACTCGGGACAGGTTTACATTTATACCGAGTCAATTAGCCTAGAAAACCGTACGTCTACAGAGTGCGGGAGGAAACCGAAGATCTCGGAGAAAACCCACGCAGGTCATGGGGAGAACGTACAAACTCCGTACAGGCAGCACCCATAGTCAGGATCGCACCCGGGTCTCCAGCACTGTAAGGTAACAACTCTACTGAACAGGGTACTGATTGTGAATGATCAGCCATTGAATGGCTCGAAGGGCCGAATGGCCTACTCCTGCACCTATTGTCTATTGTGACGTTTCGGGTCGAGACCCTTCCTCAAACTGAAGAAGGGTCTCGGCCCGAAACGTCACCCATTCCCTCTCTCCTGAGATGCTGCCTGCCCGCTGAGTTACTCCAGCATTGTGTGATACCTTCATTCGGTATATTTGCTTGTAGTTGTATTCGGGTGGTGGTTTCTGTTTCATTTTATTGCATTGTAAATATTGTTTTTTAAATAATTGAATACATTTTTTGATATATATATATATATATATATAAAAAAATGTATTCAAATGTATTCAATTATTTAAAAAACAATATTAGTGTCCTTTAAAAAAAATAAATATATATATATATCCTCATAAAAATCCTCCTCATAACCTACAAAGCCCTCCATAACCTGGCCCCATCCTACCTAGCCGACCTCCTCCACAGGCACACTCCCACCTGCACCCTCCGCTCTGCTGCTGCCAATCTCCTATCCCCCCACATCCGGACCAAACTCAGATCCTGGGGGGACAGGGCTTTCTCCATCGCTGCTCCCACCCTATGGAACTCACTACCCCAAACCGTTAGAGACTCCTCCACACTCACCACATTCAAAACATCGCTGAAGTCTCACCTGTTCAGTACTGCCTTCAACCACTGAAGGTCACCTCACCTTCTGTCTCCTTTCTCTGTTCGTTTACTTATTTACTTATTTATCTATTTATTCATTTCCCTATGTTCTCTAAATCTCTGTAAAGCGTCTTTGAGTATATGAAAAGCGCTATATAAATAAAATGCATTATTATTATTAGTATAATATATATATATATATATATATATATATATATATATATATATATATATATATTTTTTTTAAAGGACACTAATTCCCCGGAGCGCAGGAGGATGAGTGGTGATCTTACATCTGCCTGTGACAGATTCGGAACTAATTCCCCGAGGAGGAAGTACAGTATTCAGGCAATCTCCAGCCACCAAGTTCCTGGGGAAACTGCAGTGAAGAATGAAGTCTTTGACACATTTCAGCCCTTGTCTGTGTCAGTCACGGATCAGATCTGCCTCTGTAAATGTTCCTGAAATTGGATTTTTTTTTTCTTTTCTCAGGGATTTGAAATGGTTTATTTTGATATAGACCCAAAGCTATTTACTGGCCCGATCCTTCCATCAGAAGAGTGGCTGCAGGTAATATTTTCTCCAGAGAGTCTGATTGAATCTGGGAGATTTGTTTCGGAAGGATCTGCAGATTTTTTTGACCGAAGATAGACACAAAATGCTGGATTATAAAGGGCCTGCCCCACTCAGGCGATTTTTTAGACGACTGCCGGCGACTGTCATAGAGGTGGCAGGTCGCCGAAAAAACGGCGAATGGACCCCCACCCTCCCCCACGACAATGTCCACGACAAGCTACAACAACCTGCCACCTAGTCGACGTCATAGAAACATAGAAACATAGAAAATAGGTGCAGGAGTAGGCCATTCGGCCCTTCGAGCCTGCACCGCCGTTCAATATGATCATGGCTGATCATCCAACTCAGTATCCTGTACCTGCCTTCTCTCCAGACCCCCTGATCCCTTTAGCAACAAGGGCCACATCTAACTCCCTCTTAAATATAGCCAATGAACTGAGAGGAACCAATATCCTGGCGGGGAGATTTGCTAAGGTAATTGCGGAGACTTTAAACTAGTACGGTTGGGGGGAGGGACTCAAACACAGATAGCTAATAGGCAGTGTGTGAGGCAGGAGGCAGAAAAGGGAAACATTCAGACCCAATATGTAGGAGAGAAAGAAGTGAAAAGAAATAAACTGAGAATAAGAAATGATGGGTCCCTTAAATGTGTATATTTTAATGCTAGGAGCATTGTAAGAAAGGTGGATGAGCTTAGAGCCTGGATTGACATCTGGAAGTATGATGTTGTGGCGATCAGTGAAACATGGTTGCAGGAGGGTTGCGATTGGCAATTAAATATTCCAGGATTTCATTGTTTCAGATGTGATAGAATCGGAGGGGCAAGAGGTGGGGGTGTTGCATTGCTTGTCAGGGAGGATATCACAGCAGTGCTTTGGCAGGACAGACTAGAAGGCTCGATTAGGGAGGCTGTTTGGGTGGAACTCAGAAATGAGAAAGGTTTAGCAACACTTATAGGGGTGTATTATAGACCGCCAAATAGGGAACGAGAATTGGAAGAGCAAATATGTAAGGAGATAGCAGATATTAGTAGTAAGCACAGAGTAGTGATTGTGGGTGATTTCAATTTTCCGTATATAGACTGGGAATCACATTCTGTTAAAGGACTGGATGGTTTGGAGTTTGTAAAATGTGTGCAGGACAGTTTTTTGCAGCAATACGTAGAGGTACCTACCAGAGAAGGGGCAGTGTTGGACCTCCTGTTGGGAAATGAGACGGGTCAGGTGACGGAGGTATGTGTTGAGGAGCACTTTGGGTCTAGTGATCACAATGCCATTAGTTTCAATATAATTATGGAGAAGGTCAAATCTGGACCAAGGGTTGAGATTTTGGATTGGAGAAAGGCTAATTTTGAGGAGATGAGAAAGGATTTAAAAGGAGTGAAATGGAACTTTTTGTTTTATGAAAAGGATATAATAGAGAAATGGAGGATATTTAAAGGTGACATTTTGAGAGTACAGAGTCTTTATGTCCCTGTTCGGTGGAAAGGAAAGAATAATAATTTGAAAGAGCCGTGGTTTTCCAGGGAAATTGGACACTTGGTTCGGAAAAAGAGGGAGATATACAATAAATATAAGCGGCAGGGAGTAAATGAGGTTCTTGAGGAATATAAAGAATGTAAAAGGAATCTTAAGAAGGAAATTAGAAAAGCGAAAAAAAGATATGAGGCTGCTTTGGCAAGTAATGTAAAAGTAAACCCCAAGGGGTTCTACAGATATGTCAATAGCAAAAGGATAGCGAGGGATAAAATTGGTCCATTAGAGAGTCAGAGTGGACAGCTATGTGCTGAGCCGGAAGAAATGGGGGAAATATTAAACAATTTCTTTTCTTTGGTATTCACCGAGGAGAAGGATATTGAATTATGTGAGGTAAGCGAAACAAGTAGAGTAGTGATGGAAATTATGAGGATTAAAGAAGAGGAGGTACGGACACTTTTGAAAAATATAAAAGTGGATAAGTCTCCAGGTCCTGATAGGATATTCCCTAGGACATTGAGGGAAGTTAGTGCAGAAATAGTAGGGGCTATGACGGAAATATTTCAAACGTCATTAGAAACGGGGATGGTGCCGGAAGATTGGCGCATTGCGCATGTTGTGCCTTTGTTTAAAAAAGGTTCTAAAAGTAAACCTAGCAATTATAGACCTGTTAGTTTGACGTCTGTGGTAGGAAAATTAATGGAAAAGATACTTAGGGACAATATATATAATTATTTGGATAAACAAGGCCTGATTAGAAACAGTCAACATGGATTTGTGCCTGGAAGGTCATGTTTGACTAATCTTCTTGAATTTTTTGAAGAGGTTACCAGGGAAATTGATAAGGGCAAGGCTGTGGATGTTGTCTATATGGACTTCAGTAAGGCATTTGACAAGGTTCCACATGGAAGGTTGATTAAGAAGGTTAAATCGTTGGGTATTAATAGTGAGGTTGCAAGATGGATTCAACAATGGCTGAATGGGAGGTACCAGAGGGTAATGGTTGACAATTGTATGTCAGGTTGGAGGCCAGTGTCTAGTGGAGTACCCCAAGGATCCGTGTTGGGTCCACTGTTGTTTGTCATTTACATTAATGATCTGGATGATGGTGTGGCAAATTGGATTAGTAAATATGCAGATGATACTAAGATAGGTGGAGTAGTTGATAGTGAGGTAGATTTTCAAAGTCTACAGAGAGATTTGGGCCTTTTGGAAGGGTGGGCTGAAAGATGGCAGATGGAGTTTAATGCTGATAAGTGTGAGGTGCTGCATTTTGGTAGGACAAATCAAAATAGGACGTACAGGGTAAATGGTAGGGAATTGAGGAATGCAGTGGAACAGAGGGATCTGGGAATAACTGTGCATTGTTCCCTGAAGGTGGAATCTCATGTGGATAGGGTGGTGAAGATGGCGTTTGGTATGCTTGCCTTTATAAATCAGAGCATCGAATATAGAAGTTGGGATGTAATGTTAAAATTGTACAGGGCATTGGTGAGGCCGAAGCTGGAGTATGGTGTGCAGTTCTGGTCGCCAAATTATAGGAAGGATGTCGACAAAATGGAGAGGGTACAGAGGAGATTTACTAGAATGTTGCCTGGGTTTCAGCACTTAAGCTACAGAGAGAGATTGAACAGGTTGGGTCTTTATTCTTTGGAGCGTAGAAGGTTGAGGGGGGACTTGATAGAGGTTTTTAAAATTTTAAGAGGGACGGATAGAGTTGACGTGGGTAGGCTTTTTCCTTTGAGAGTGGGGAAGATTCCAACAAGGGGACATAGCTTCAGAATTGAGGGACAAAAGTTTAGGGGTAACATGAGGGGTAACTTCTTTACTCAGAGGGTGGTGGCTGTATGGAATGGGCTTCCGGTGGAAGTGGTGGAGGCAGGCTCGATTTTATTATTTAAGAGTAAATTGGATAGGTATATGGATAGGAGGGGATTAGAGGGTTATGGTCTGAGAGCAGGTAGATGAGACTAGGTCAGAGAGAATGGTCGGCGTGGACTGGTAGGGCCGAACGGGCCTGTTTCCGTGCTGTAGTTGTTATATGGTTATATGGTTATATGGAACTGGCCTCAACTACCTTCTGAGGCAGAGAATTCCACAGATTCACCACTCTCTGTGTGAAAAAAAACGTTCTCATCTCGGTCCTAAAAGACTTCCCCCTTATTAAACTTCAATACATTCAAAACTCCGCTGCCCGTCTACTCACCCACACCCCGATCCGTGACCATATCACCCCCGTCCTTTATAAACTCCACTGGCTCCCCATCCCCCAGAGAATCCAGTACAAAGTCCTCCTCATAACCTACAAAGCCCTCCATAACCTGGCCCCATCCTACCTGACCGACCTCCTCCACAGGCACACTCCCACCTGCACCCTCCGCTCTGCTGCTGCCAATCTCCTATCCCCCCACATCCGGACCAAACTCAGATCCTGGGGGGACAGGGCTTTCTCCATCACTGCTCCCACCCTATGGAACTCACTACCCCAAACCGTTAGAGACTCCTCCACACTCACCACATTCAAAACATCGCTGAAGTCTCACCTGTTCAGTACTGCCTTCAACCACTGAAGGTCACCTCACCTTCTGTCTCCTTTCTCTGTTCGTTTATTTATTTACTTATTTATCTATTTATTCATTTCCCTATGTTCTCTAAATCTCTGTAAAGCGTCTTTGAGTATATGAAAAGCGCTATATAAATAAAATACATTATTATTATTATTATTATTATTATTATCCTTAAACTGTGACCCCTTGTTCTGGACTTCCCCAACATCGGGAACAATCTTCCTGCATCTAGCCTGTCCAACCCCTTAAGAATTTTGTAAGTTTCTATAAGATCCCCCCTCAATCTTCTAAATTCCAGCGAGTACAAGCCGAGTCTATCCAGTCTTTCTACTAGGGCAAGCTACCGACAACCGGCGAGCCAATCGTCGCGACTTAGGACGTCCACCTACGACCGCACCTACGACAACCTACGACCACACAGGCGGCAACCTACGACAACCGAAGTCAACCTAGGTCCGCCCGCGACAAGCTACGACCATGTCGGCGACAAATGAAGACAATTCACGGCATTTTGGCCTCCAATTTTGACGCCGGTACCTGTCGCCGGTTGGCGTAGGTCGTCGCCGATGGATTTCACCGAAGTCAGCACCGGCGCCAACTTACGTCACTTGGCGACAACCTATGACAGGACCCACGCCAGGAGACGTCAAGCTACGATCATCGGCGTCAAACCAACAGTCGCCGAATTTTTTTTTAACATTTCAAAATCCAGCGGCGACCAGAAAGACGGTACGACTCTTTGGAGACGACTCACGACCATACAGGAGACACCCCGGCGACCGTGTGGCCACGGCCTAGTCGTCTGTAGTCGTCTAAACAATCGCCTAGGTGGGACAGGGGTTTAACTCAGGCTGCATCTCTGGAGAGAAGGAACGGGTGACGTTTTGGGTCGAGGCCCTTCTTTCGATTTGTAGCCGTGTGTGCTGGGGCAGCTTGAGAAAACACTTCCAAATGTTACCTCATAAGTGATAGGAGCAGAATTAGGCCATTCGGCCCATCAAGTCTACTCCGCCATTCAATCTTGGCCGATCTATCTCTCCCTCCTCACCCCATTCTCCTGCCTTCTCCCCATAACCCCTGACTCAATCAATCAATCAATCACAATAATACTTTATTAGCCAAGTATGTTTTGCAACATACATAGATACATAGAAAACATTGAAAATTGGTGCAGGAGGAGGCCATTTGGCCCTTCGAGCCAGCACCGCCATTCATTGTGATCATGGCTGATCATCCACAATCAGTAACCTGCGCCCAACTTCTACCCATATCCCTTGATTTCACTAGCCCCCAGTGGAATCGAAGTACTACATTTGCCATACAGTCATAACATGTACTAATCAAGAATCTGTCTCTCTGATCCTTAACAATATCCATTGACTTGGCCTCCACAGCCTTCTGCGGCAATGAATTCCACAGATTCACCGCCCTCTGACTAAAGTTGTGAAGGCAACCCATCCTTAGTTTAGTGTAGAGAAACAGTGCGGAAACAGGCCCTTCGGCCCCCTGAGCCCATGCCGACCATCGATCACCCCTCCGCACTAGTTCTGTTTTAGCCCACGTTTGCATCCACTCCCTGCACACCAGGGGGCGATGAACCCACAAACCCACACATCTTTAGAGACGTTGGAGGAAACCGGAGCACCCGGAGGAAACCCACGCGGTCACAGGGACAACGTGCAAACTCCACACAGACGAACACACAGGCAGCACCGGAGGCCAGGATCGAACCGGGGGGGGGGGGGGGTGTCGGGGGGGGTCTCTGGCGCTGTGAGGCAGTGGCTCTACCTGCTGCACCACCGTGCCGCCCTTAACTGGAATTTAGAAGATTGAGGGGGGGACCTTATAGAAACTTACAAAATTCTTAAGGGGTTGGACAGGCTGGATGCGGGAAGATTGTTCCCGATGTTGGGGAAGTCCGGAACAAGGGGTCACAGTTTAAGGATAAGGGGGAAGTCTTTTAGGACCGAGATGAGAAAGTTTTTTTTCACACAGAGAGTGGTGAGTCTGTGGAATTCTCTGCCACAGAAGGTAGTTGAGGCCAGTTCATTGGCTATATTTAAGAGGGAGTTAGATGTGGCCCTTGTGGCTAAAGGGATCAGGGGGTATGGAGAGAAGGCAGGTACGGGATACTGAGTTGGATGATCAGCCATGATCATATTGAATGGCGGTGCAGGCTCGAAGGGCCGAATGGCCTACTCCTGCACCTATTTTCTATGTTTCTATGTTTCTATTAACCTTGAAAACCACCGTGGTACAATCACTCTCCCAGGGCTCACATGCTCCTGAGATTTAACCTTTCCCTGCAAAGTAATAGACACCACATCATTCCCATTAATTGAAGCGCTCCCTGTCCCCTCTGTGTCGAGGAGACTCGGCTATGCTTCATGCACCAGGCAGATTCACAGGCTCCGTGTTGTGTGAGTGAATAAAGGCGGAAATTGTAATGACAATGCTGCCTGGCCTGTAGTAACACACTCAACAAATCTCTTGCAGCTCGGCAGTCCAATGTGTGAAACGCTGCGATATAATTGAACCACGTCGGGTTTTTATACAGCCCCAGTAATAACATCATCTCTTTTTAAAAAAAAATAAAGTCTTGTTGCTCCAAGACACGTTTCTGTTGTTCAAATTCAGACAGATTTAATCAAGAGCTGGTGAACTTGTGTGATGTCGGGCTGTTGGCACAGATGGGCATCGTTTGGCAGAGGGTGGGAGTGTGCACTGGTTCACGAGTTGCTGCTGGTCACAGCACTCTCCCACGGGTCAGTCCCCCTTGTGTGGGTGTGGATGGGTGTGTGTGTGTGGGTGTGGATGGGTGTGTGTGTGGGTGTGTGTGGGTTTGGGTGTGTGGGTGGGTGGGTGAGAGTGAGTATAAGTGTGTGAGTGAGTGTGTGTGTAAGTGGGTGTGTGTGGGTTTGTGTATGTGGTGTGTGGGTGTGTGTATATGGTATGTGTGGGTGGGTGGGTGTGTGTGGGTGGGTGCATGTGGGTGTGTGTCTGTATGTGTGTCTGTGTGTGTGTGTGTGGGTGTGGGTGCGGATGGGTGTGTGTGGGTGTGTGGGTGTGTGTATGTGGTGTGTATGGGTGGGTGGGTGGGTGTGTGTGGGTGGGTGCATGTGGGTGTGTGTCTGTGTGTGTGTGTGTGTGTGTGTGGGTGTGTGTGTGGGTGTGTGTGTGTGTGGGTGTGTGTGTGGGTGTGTGTGTGTGTGTGTGTGTGGGTGCAGATGGGTGTGTGTGGGTGTGTGTATGTGGTGTGTGTGTGTGGGTGGGTGAGAATGAGTATAATTGAGTGAGTGTGTGAATGTGTGTGGGTGTGTGTGGGTGAGTGTGGATGTGTGTGGGTGTGTGTGTGGGTGTGTGGGTGGGTGCGTGAGAGTGAGTATAATTGAGTGTGTGTGTGTGTGTGTGTGTGTGTGTCTGAGTGCCAGTGTGAGTGAGTGAGAGTGAGTGCACGTGGGTGTGTTAGTGCGTGAGTGTGAGAGCGTGTGAGCGTGAGTGTGTGTGTAAATGAACAGGTGAGTGAGTGAGAGGGAGAGAGAGTGTGTGACTGTGAATGAGTGTGCGAATGAGTTAGTGAGTTCGATCCTGACTACGGGTGCTGTCCGCACGAAGTTTGTAAGTTCTCCCCTTGACCAGCGTGGGTTTTCTCCGGGTGCTCCGGTTTCCTCCCACACTCCAAAGACGTGCAGGTATGTAGGGTAATTGGCATTGACAAAATTGTAAATTGTCCCTAGTGTGTGTGTGTGTGTGTGCGTGTGTGTGTGTGTGTGCGTGTGTGTGTGTGTGTGTGTGTGTGTGTGTGTGTGGGATAGCGTCAGTGTGCGGGGATCGCCAGTCAGCGCGGACTCGGTGGGCCTGAGAGCCTGTTTCTCTATATCTCTGTATCTCTGAACCAAACTAAACTAGACCCCATCTCACTCTCCCGGGTCTCCTGCAAATCAAGCGAGTATTTGCGAAAGGAGATTATAAATAGATGAAATCATATTTATTAATATTGGAAGGAATTAACTTCATGTAACTTAATGAAGAAGCTTCTGCACAAATCACAGCTCATTTCAACACGACTTAAATTAACAACACGTTACAGGGTGTCAGAACTGAAAGCCAGCAGTCTTTGTGGGCAAGGATGGAGCCTTTAATTAATGTGCCAAATGTGCTCTAAAATCTCATTAACATGCCATCTCCTCACTGCAGCTTGCGTCTGTCAGAGCAAGCTGCATAATAGCTCTATTTCACACCCTAAACTGCAAAGTTTCTTGAAAGCATTTGCGTTATTTACATTACAAAGGGAGAACTCGGATCTCTTCAGTGTGGGGAATTTCCGTGACATGCTGACTTGAAAAGACTTATGAGATCACTTCCACCCAAATTTAGGTATCACAAAATGCTGGAGTAACTCAGCGGGACAGGCAGCATCTCTGGAGAGAAGGAATGGGTGACGTTTCGGGTCGAGACCTTTCTTCAGTCCAAGGTAGCATTGGATCATAAGGCCATAAGTGACAGGAGCAGGATTAGGGCATTCGGCCCATCAAGTCAACTCTGCCATTCAATCATGGCTAATAGACAATAGACAATATCAATAGTCATTTATTTGTCACATACACATTAATGTGCAGTGAAATGAAAAATTACCCGCAGTTCAACAATAAGACCAATAAGAATAATCAATAAAAATGCAATAACACATACAATCATAAACTAACACCAAACAAAAGAAACATCCATCACAGTGAGTCTCCTCCAGTCCCCTCCTCACTGTGATGGAAGGCCAGAATTCTCTTCCCCTGCCGTCTTCTCCCGCGGACATGGAGTCACCATGTCGGGGCGGTCGGGGCTTCCGACATTGAAGCCCCCGCCGGGCGGAGAAAAATCCCGCCGCCTATTCCAGGCCGCGCCGGATGGTGAAAGGTCTGTGGCGGGCCGACCCAGGCCACTGCCGGAGCTCCCGATGTTGGCTCCCACCCAGGGGCCTGCGGGCTTCCGACGTCCACGCGGCCCGCGCCGGAGCCTCCGGAGACGAGTCGCAGCCGCTCCCGCAGCCTCCGAAGGCGGCCGGCGCCGCAGGTGGTGAGTCCGGGCCGCGGGCTCTGCGAACCAGAGCCCCAGGTGGTCCCAGCCGGAGTCCGCCAGCTCCAGGTGCATGGCCAGTGGTAGGCCGCAGCGGGAACGGAGACACGACACAGAAAGAAAAGTCGGGTCTCCGTTCGGGAGAGACAATGTTACAGTTCCCACCCCCCCCCCCCACCCCCCCCCCATGTACCCCGTTCCTATCTTCTCCCATCTCTTATATGTTTCGATAAGATCCCCTCTCATCCTTCTAAATTCCGGCTAAGATAGACACAAAAAGCTGGAGTAACTCAGCGGGACTGGCAGCAACTCTGGAGAGAAGGAATGGGTGACGTTTCGGGTGTAGACCCTTCTTGGGTCGAGACCCATTCCTTCTCTCCAGGGATGCTGCCCATCCCGCTGAGTTACTCCAGCTTTTTGTGTCCATCTTCAGTTTAAACCGGCATCTGCAGTTCCTTCCCACACATTCAATCATGGCTGATCTATCTCTCCCTCCTAACCCCATTCTCCTGCCTTCTCCACATAACGTCTGACACCCGTTTGTAGATATAACCACTGGATCATCAGCCAGGGCCCACGACCACTGGACCAGCAACATCTCAGGCACTCCCACGGCAGATGGGAATTTAATCTCAAGTCATTAAATCTGGAATAAAAAATGTAGATTGTATTAAAATCCCATCTGGTTCTCTAATGCACTTCGATATGGGAAATGTGTCATCCTCACTCAGTCTAGCCTAACTGGGACTGCGAATCAACTTGTCTGGTTGTGTAATATAAGAAAATAACTGCAGATGCTGGTACAAATCGAAGGTATTTATTCACAAAATGCTGGAGTAACTCAGCGGGTCAGGCAGCATCTCGGGAGAGAAGGAATGGGTGACGTTTCGGGTCGAGACCCTTCTTCAGACTGATGTCAAGGGGGCGGGACAAAGGAAGGATATAGGTGGAGACAGGAAGATAGAGGGAGATCTGGGAAGGAGGAGGAGAAGAGGAACTATCTAAAGTTGGAGAAGTCGATGTTCATACCACTGGGCTGCAAGCTGCCCAGGCGAAATATGAGGTGCTGTTCCTCCAATTTCCGGTGGGCCTCACTATGGCACTGGAGGAGGCCCATGACAGAAAGGTCAGACTGGGAATGGGAGGGGGAGTTGAAGTGCTCGGCCACCGGGATTTCAGTTTGGTCAATGCGGACCGAGCGCAGGTGTTGAGCCAAGCGATCGCCGAGCCTGCGTTTGGTTTCGCCGATGTAAATAAGTTGACATCTAGAGCAGCGGATGCAATAGATGAGGTTGGAGGAGGTGCAGGTGAACCTTTGTCTCACCTGGGCCTGTTTTGTGTGTGTCGGAAGGAACTACTGCAGATGCTGGTTGAAACCGAAGATAGACACAAACTCCCAGCGGAGCGAGCTGTCCGAGGGGGGATGTTGCTGACTGGGCCCGCTGCAGACTGCAGGAGTACGTGCTGAGGGACGCACTGAAGCTCAGTGCAGCCAAACGCCAAGGCTCTGTGGGGGAGGACCACAGTCTAGGGTCCTTCCGCTGCTGGACTTGGGGGGCAGGGTGTGGTGGAGAACCCCCTCCAAATAAGGGAATGGATTCCACGCAAGTGGGCCACATGAGTGGCAAGGATGGGGGCTATTTTTGTGTAATTGGTGTATTGAATGTATGTATAGCCTCCGAGAATGTCAGATGGAGTTTTGGAAGGAACATGTTTCGTAGATATTTGTTTCTCGAATAAAGGATATTTCGAAAATGTTAAAAAGTGTTAAAAAATGCTGGAATAACTCAGCCGGGACAGGCAGCATCTCCGGATAGAAGGAATGCGTGACGTTTCGGGTCGCGATCCTCCTTCAGACTGAGAGCCAGGGGAGAGGGGAGTCTAGAGATATGGAAGGGTGAGGTGTGAAAACGACAGATCAAAGCAGACGGCGATGGAACCCGGGTGTCCGGCGCTATAAGGCGGCAACTCTACCGCTGCGCCACCGAGACCGCCCTTGTTCTGTATTTTAATCTGTTCCACATTCCCCATCAGGTGTTAAAACCTTTGCTGCTCTTTGATGGACACAAAGTGCCAGAGACAATAGACAATAGGTGCAGGAGGAGGCCATTCGGCCCTTCGAGCCAGCACCGCCATTCAATGTGATCATGGCTGATCATTCTCAATCAGTACCCCGTTCCTGCCCTCTCCCCATACCCCCTGACTCCGCTATCCTTAAGAGCTCTATCTAGCTCTCTCTTGAATGCATTCAGAGAATTGGCCCCCACTGCCTTCTGAGGCAGAGAATTCCACAGATTCACAACTCAGCAGCATCTCTGCAGAGAAGGAAGGGGTGACGTTTCGGGACGAGACCCTTTTTCTTCGGTTTTGCTCTGCTTTGAGAACCTGTGATTCGCACAATATCGTTTAATTTTTAAAACTCTCAATTCTATTGCCATTTCACAAGGGACAAGTGTAATCAAGGTGAAATCATGCGAAGTGAATGATAACAAGTAAGCTTCCGGGCTTAAGTACCCGGAGGAGAATAGGAGACTGATGAAAATCCTGAGATGTCTTTGCGTTAGTCCACTCCATATTGAAATGCAGGTGATTGCTGCAGTTTTAAACAACATGGTTTATGAGACTGAGGCAGGAACTCCCTTCAGGAGGATTAGATTGCAGAGCCAGGTTCATAAGCAGAATTAGGCCATTCGGCCCATCAAGTGGATAGAGTGGACGTGGAGAGGATGTTTCTGCTAGTGGGAGAGTCTAGGGCCAGAGGGCACAGCCTCAGAATTAAAGGACGTTCCTTTAGGAAGGAGATGAGGAGGAATTTGGAGGGAGGGTGGAGGGGGGTGGAGGGAGGGGAGGGGCAGAGGGGAGGGGGGATTGGGTGGGAGGGGGAGGAGCGAGTGGGGGAGAGGGCAGAGTCGGGGAGGAAAGGGTGCTGCACCAGTGCAGGAGACAATAGACAATAGGTGCAGGAGGAGGCCATTCGGCCCTTTGAGCCAGCACCGACATTCAATGTGATCATGGCTGATCATTCTCAATCAGTACTCCGTTCCTGCCTTCTCCCCACACCCCCTGACTGCGCTATCCTTAAGAGCTCTATCTAGCTCTCTCTTGAATGCATTCAGAGAATTGGCCTCCACTGCCTTCTGACGCAGAGAATTCCACATATTCACAACTCTCTGACTGAAAAAGTTTTTCCTCATCTCCGTTCAAAATGGCCTACCCCTTATTCTTAAACTGTGGCCCCTGGTTCTGGACTCCCCCAGCATTGGGAACATGTTTCCTGCCTCTAACGTGTCCAACCCCTTAATAATCTTATATGTTTTGATAAGATCCCCTCTCATCCTTGTAAGTTCCAGTGTGTACAAGCCTAGTCGCTCCAGTCTTTCAACATATGACAGTCCCGCCATTCCGGGAATCAACCTAGTAAACCTACGCTGTACGCCCTCAATAGCAAGAATATCCTTCCTCAAATTTGGAGACCAAAACTGCACACAGTACTCCAGGTGCAGTCTCACTAGGGCCCTGTACAACTGCAGAAGGGCCTCTTTGCTTCTGTACTCAACTCCTCTTGTTATGGCCAACATTCCATTGGCTTTCTTCACTGCCTGCTGTCGGGTGGGTGAGGGGGGGTGGGGGGGAGGGAGAGAGAGAGGGGGGAGGGACGGAGGGAGGGAGGGAGGGGAGGGGGGAGTGGGGGAGGAGGGAGTGCTGCATCCAATACAGGAGAGGTTTGGGCCCAATGGGTCCACTTGGTCGAGTATGACTCTTGACTCTTGACGATGTACCTATCTAAATGTTTCTTAAACTTTGTGGACAGAGTTGTGAATCTGTGGAATTCTCTGCCTCAGAAGGCAGTGGAGGCCAATTCTCTGAATGCATTCAAGAGAGAGCTGGATAGAGCTCTTAAGGATAGCGGAGTCAGGGGGTATGGGGAGAAGGCAGGAATGGGGTACTGATTGAGAATGATCAGCCATGATCACATTGAATGGCGGTGCTGGCTCGAAGGGCCGAATGGCCTCCTCCTGCACCTATTGTCTATTGTCTATTGTCCCTGCCTCAACGACCTCTTCCTGCTACTCATTCCATACACCAACCAGCGTTTGTGTGAAAAAGTTCCTATTAAATCTTACCTCCCCCAGCTTACACCTATGTCCTCTGGTCCTCGATTCCCCTACTCTGGGCAAGAGACTCTGTGCGTCTACCCAATCTGTTCCTCTGACGATTTTGTACGCTATCTGGTACCTGGTTCTTTGCGAGGTAGATTTGCCTTTCCAAATCTTTGAATCTCACCACCTTTGACTGATGCTCTAAAGCTGTGCTAAAATCCCCACCTTGTTGATTTCTGCCCAGTCTCGTTGCTTCAGTATAGTGCCCGCAGGAGAATTCTTATTAAAGGCTCGTTGTTAACACAAGGTGTAAATGGCCAGGCTTCTAATAATTCTTCCAAATGCCTTGTTAGGGATTAAAAAACAATTAGATTGTCACGTTAGAGTTCCCAGGTGGCATCCTGTCTAAATGCAAGTCGTGTGTTAGTCTGCTCAGGTTTTGAGACCATTAATGTCAGCCCTCTATCAACGTAGAAAAACTAACTAGAAGACTGAAATAAAATGGTAAAGGGGTTAGGAAAAATTCAAGGAAAGTGGGAATTGCGTGCGTGTGTGCGTGCTCGTGTGTGCATGTACCTATATCTGTATCGGAAAAGAACTGCAGATGCTGGTTTAAATGGAAGATGGACACCAAATGGCGTGCAGGGCGTGCAGCGTAGGTTTACTAGGTTAATTCCTGGAATGGCGGGACTATCATATGTTGAAAGACTGGAGCGACTAGGCTTGTATACACTGGAATTTAGAAGGATCAGAGGAGATCTTATCGAAACGTATAAGATTATTAAGGGGTTGGACACGTTAGAGGCAGGAAACATGTTCCCAATGTTGGGGGAGTCCAGAACAAGGGGCCACAGTTTAAGAATAAGGGGTAGGCCATTTAGAACTGAGATGAGGAAAAACTTTTTCAGTCAGAGAGTTGTGAATCTGTGGAAATCTCTGCCTCAGAATGCAGTGGAGGCCAATTCCCTGAATGCATTCAAGAGAGAGCTAGATAGAGCTCTTAGGGATAGTGGAGTCAGGGGGTATGGGGAGAAGGCAGGAACGGGGTACTGATTGAGAATGATCAGCCATGATCACATTGATTGGCGGTGCTGGCTGGAAGGGCCGAATGGCCTCCTCCTGCACCTATTGTCTATTGTCTATTGTCTACAAGGCTGGAGTAACTCAGTGGGACAGGCAGCATCTCTGGAGTGAAGGAATGGGCGACGTTACGGGTCGAAACCCTTCTTCAGGCCGATATCTGTGGCGATCGATGAAGTCTGTGCAACTATTTTTTGCAACAATCTCGCAGTTATATAATCAAACAATTCCACAAAGACCGTTGGACATCCCACTACTGTCTCAAGGGAAATTAGCAAGGGAGGTTGTAACAAGCATTGCCAGCATCACTTGTATTAAGCGCATGAATAAATACATAAAAATCAACTTGATTCACTCTTGATTGCTCGGCATTTTTGGGCCACGACAGACTTTTCCTGGAGCTATTGATTAAGGGCTTGCTTGGATTGTGCACGATAGCATCTCATTTATACCATGCCTCCACTTTCAATCCGGCCTTGCCATTTATTTTCATTTTTCTGCGTGATTGCCGCGTGATTCAAAGTTCAACTCTTTTAGTTGAGGTTAGAGATACAGCACGGAAACGGTTCCCCCCGAACCCGCGCCGACCAGCGATCCCCGCACGCTGAATGCTACCCGACACACACCAGGGATACGTTTTCTACATTTCCACCAATTGGCCTACAAACCTGCACGTGTTTGCTATGGAGGGCGTGCAGCGTAGGTTCACTAGGTTAATTCCCGGAATGGCGGGACTGTCGTATGTTGAAAGGCTGGAGCGATTGGGCTTGTATACACTGGAATTTAGAAGGATGAGGGGGGATCTTATTGAAACATATAAGATAATTAGGGGATTGGACACATTAGAGGCAGGAAACATGTTCCCAATGTTGGGGGAGTCCAGAACAAGGGGCCACAGTTTAAGAATAAGGGGTAGGCCATTTAGAACAGAGATGAGGAAGAACTTTTTCAGTCAGAGAGTGGTGAAGGTGTGGAATTCTCTGCCTCAGAAGGCAGTGGAGGCCAGTTCGTTGGATGCTTTCAAGAGAGAGCTGGATAGAGCTCTTAAGGATAGCGGAGTGAGGGGGTATGGGGAGAAGGCAGGAACGGGGTACTGATTGAGAGTGATCAGCCATGATCGCATTGAATGGCGGTGCTGGCTCGAAGGGCTGAATGGCCTACTCCTGCACCTATTGTCTATTGTCTATTGTCTATTGAGTGCGGGAGGAAACCAGAGAACTCGGAGAAAACCCACGCAGGTCATGGGGAGAACGTACAAACTCTGTACAGACAAGCACCCGTAGTCAGGATCGAACCCGGGTCTCCGGCGCTGTGAGGCGGCAACTCTGCCACCGCGCCACCGTCTCGCCCTAAGTGTTCGGCGTTCCTCAATAAGACGTCCATGAGAAACTTTATCAAATGGCTTTTAATGACATTTGCTCTTTGTGTTTAAGCAAGGAATATAGAAACATCGAAAATAGGTGCAGGAGGAGGCCATTCGGCCCTTCGAGCCAGCACCGCCATTCATTATCATCATGGCTGATCATCCACAATCAGTAACCCGTGCCTGCCTTCTCCCCGTACCCCTTGATTCCGCTAGCCCCTAGAGTCCTATCTAACTCTCTTTTAAATTCATCCAGTGAATTGGCCTCCACTGCCCTCTGTGGCAGAGAATTCCACAAATTCACAACTGTATGTATGTTTTTTTTTTAAAAGTTTGTTTTTGTTGAATTTAATGCTGAGTTGAGATGAAGCTGGCACTGAAAGGCAGACCAATGCTCTCAGCAGCAGGGCCACAATTCATTAACTATAATGTACAAGACAGATCATCAGAGAGTCCTTGATCAACAATGAATCTTAATTACATTGCACCTTTAATGTACTGTTATGCCCCTCGAGACTTCACTCTAGCAATATCAGCCGAGATTGGGCTCGGAGCCATGGGCAAAGCTGCTTGAGTAGCTCCGGAGAAGGATTCGTCCTGAGATATGGAGGAGGCAGAGAGAGGCGGGATGGTTTAGCAGATGTGACGCAGTGTGGTAGAGTTGCTGCCTTACAGTGGAAGTAGCGCCGGAGAACCGGGTTTGATCCCGACTATGGGTGCTTCCCGTGACCTGCCTGGGTTTCCCCCGAGATCTTCGGTTTTCTCCAAAGACGTGCAGGTTTGGAGGTTAATTGGCTTGGTAAATGTAAAAATTGTCCCTAGTGGGTGTAGGATAGTGTTAGTGTGTGGGGATCGCTGGTCGGCGCGGACCCGGCGGGCCGAAAGGGCCTGTTTCCGCGCTGTATCTCTAAACTAAACTAAACTAAACTGGGCGGCACGGTAGCGCAGCGGTAGAGTTGCTGCTTTACAGCGAATGCAGCGCCGGAGACTCAGGTTCGATCCTGACTACGGGTGCTGTACTGTAAGGAGTTTGTACGTTCTCCCCGTGACCTGCGTGGGTTTTCTCCGAGATCTTCGGTTTCCTCCCACACTCCAAAGACGTACAGGTATGTAGGTTAATTGGCTGGGTAAAATGTAAAAATTGTCCCTAGTGGGTGTAGGATAGTGTTAATGTACGGGGATCGCTGGGCGGCCATGACTTGGTGGGCCGAAAAGGCCTGTTTCCGGCTGTATTGATATGATGATGATGATGATAAACCAAATGAATGTCGCACATTAGGGTGTTGTCCTCCAGCCATCAGGCTATTAAACACTACAACCTCAAATAAGCTCTGAACTACATAGACTATTATTGCTTTGTTGCACTATTATTGTTTGTTTGTTTTTGTATGTGTGTGTGTCATAAGATCACAAGTGATAGGAGCAAAATTAGGCCATTCGGCCCATCAAGTCTACTCCGCCATTCAAGCATGGCTGATCTGTCTCTCCCTCCTAACCCCATTCTCCTGCCTTCTCCCCGTAACCCCTGACACCCGCACTAATCAAAAATCTATTTATCGGCGCGGTGGCGCAGCGGTAGAGTTGCTGCCTCACAGCGCCAGAGATCCGGGTTCGATCCTGACTACGGGTGCTGTCTGTACGGAGTTTGTACGTTCTCCCCGTGACCTGCGTGGGTTTTCTCCGGGTGCTCCGGTTTCCTCCCAACTCCCCAAAGACGTGCAGGTTTGTAGGTAAATTGGCTTGGTAAATGTAAAAATTGTCCCAGGTGTGTGTGGGGTAGTGTTAGTGCGCGGGGATCGCTGGTCAGCGCGGACCCGGTGGGCCGAAAGGCCTGTTTCCGCGCTGTATCTCTAAACTAAACTAAACTTGGCATTTAAACTGCACATTACTGTCAGTAAGGGGGAGGGAGGGCAGGGGGGAAAGTATTTAGTTCAATTAAGTTTAGAGATACAGCGCAGACACACGCCCATATCCACTCCGACCAGCGATCCCTGCACACCAACGCTATCCAACGCCCACTGGGGACAATTTACAATTTTACAGAAGCCAATTATGACCTAGATAAGCACATGGATAGGCAGGAAATGGAGGGGGATATGGATCATATGCAGGCAGAGGAGATTAGTTTAACAGCATGGTGTTTGGTATGGATATGGTGAGCCGATGGACTCGATTCCTGTACTTCCATTTATTTTCTAATTATAACCAAAATGAGCAACTGCGATTCCCATATGTTTTAGATGCGCTCTGATTTTTTGTTTTGGGTGGGGGTGGAGGCTGTCAGAAGTTCAGGATCTCATCCCGTGATCAAACCTTTTAGCGGACTCTAATTGCTCAGATTGCCTCTCATCTTCAGCTTTTATCTCCACTTCGTTCCCCGTTCCACGCTATCTTTTTAATTGCCTGCAGACGCAGAGAAGATTTTCTTTCACTCCGCCGGGGAAGTGGGACTTCGACGCCAGAGGCACAAAGATAATGTGGTCATTAGTAAAAATCTAACAGGGAGTTCAGGGAGAAACATTTGGAGGCCCCAGAGGGTTTCTGAGATTGTGGAGGTTGCCACCAGATAGTGGTTCGAGGCCATACATGAGAAACGGTTAAGACAGGCTAAGTTTTAGTTCAATTTAGTTTTAGAGATACACCGCGGAAACAGGCCCTTCGGCCCACCGAGTCCCCTGCCGACCAGCGATCCTCGCGCACTAACGCGATTATCCTGCACACACTAGGGACAATTTACATTTATACCCCAAGCCAATCAACCTACAGACCTGAAGAAGAAGTCTGAAGAAGTGTCTCGACCCGAAACGTCACCCATTCCTTCCCTCCTGAGATGCTGCCCGTCCCGCTGAGTTGCTCCAGCTTTTTGTGTCTACCTTCAATTTGAACCAGCCTCTGTGGTTATTTTCCTACACAACCTACAGACCCGCACGTCTTTGGAGTGTGGGAGGAAACCGGAGATCCCGGAGAAAACCCACGCGGGTCACGGGGAGAACGTGCAAACTCCGTGCAGACAGCACCCGTGGTCAGGATCGAACCCGGGTCCCTGGCGCTGGGAGGCAGCAACTCTACTGCTACGCCTCAGTACCACTCTCTAAAATTAAATATTTTTAGTTCCGTTAACTTGTTGCGTGTCCTGAAGTACAGTGGAAAGCATTTTGTTTCCCTGCTATCCAGTCAGCGGAAAGACTAGACATGATTACAATCTAGCCGTCCACAGTGTGTAGATACATGATTAAAGGAATAATGTTTAGTGCAAGATAAAGGCCAGTAAAGTCCGATTAAAGATAGTCCGAGGGTCTCCAATGAGGTAGATGGTAGCTCAGTCAGGTAGTTCAGGTAGCAGATAGGTTAAATGGGAGAAGGCAGGAGAATGGGGTTGAGAGGTAAAGATAGATCAGCCATGATTGAATGGCGGAGTAGACTTGATGGGCCGAATAGCCTAATTCTGCTCCTAGAGCGTATGAACTTATGAACTCAGGACCGCTCTCTGGTGGTGGTAGGACGGTTCAGTTGCCCGATAACAGCTGGGAAGAAACTGTCCCTGAATCTGGAGGTGTGCGTTTTCACACTTCTGTACCTTTTGCCTGGATGGGACAGGGGAGAAGAGGAAGTGGGATGTATAAATGAGAGGGGGGGGGGGGGGGGGGGGGCGGCTGGCAGGGAGCACAGGTTCTGAATGATTCATTCAGGTTGAAGGCAGTGAGAGCTGAGAGGGGAAAGATTTAATAAGGGCCTGAGGTGTAACTGTTACAAACCGAGGGTGGTGAGATGTCATTAAGCTGACCCAAATTTGAGGAAGGATATTCTTGCTATTGAGGGCGTGCAGCTTAGGTTTACTAGGTTAATTCCCGGAATGGCGGGACTGTCGTATGTTGAAAGACTGGAGCGACTGGGCTTGTATACACTGGAATTTAGAAGGATGAGAGGGGATCTTATCGAAACGTATAAGATTATTAGGGGGTTGGACACATTAGAGGCAGGAAACATGTTCCCAATGTTGGGGGAGTCCAGAACCAGGGGCCACAGTTTAAGAATAAGGGGTAGGCCATTTAGAACAGACCTGAGGAAAAACTTTTTCAGTCAGAGAGTTGTAAATCTGTGGAATTCTCTGCCTCAGAGGGCAGTGGAGGCCAATTCTATGAATACATTCAAGAGAGAGCTAGATAGAGCTCTTAAGGATAGCGGAGTCAGGGGGTATGGGGAGAAAGCAGGAACGGGGTACTGATTGAGAATGATCAGCCATGATCACAATGAATGGCGGTGCTGACTCGAAGGGCCGAATGGCCTACTCCTGCACCTATTGTCTATTGTCTATTATCACCAAAAATAATCAAGGTATGGAGACACGACAAACTGCAGATGCTGGAGTCTTGAGCTTAAAACAAAGTGCTGGAGGAACTCAGCAGGTCAGGCAGCATCATGTGGAGGGTCTGAAGAATGGTCCTGACTTGAAACGTCACCTATCCACGTTCTCCAAAGATGGGGCCTGACCCGCTGAGTTACTCCAGCGCTGTGTGTCTATCTGTAGAGGGAATGGAAAGAGGTGGATTCAGATCGGGAACCTTTTTCAGACTGAGAAGATGGGGAAGAGAAGGCTAATCTTTGTCACTTATAGTACCCGGCTCCTCCCCCCATCATCTGTATCCACCCATCACTTGCCAGGCTTTGCCCCATTCCCATCTCTCTTTTCCAGCTTTCCCCTCCGTACTCCCATCAGTCCCAACCCGAAACGTTATCTCACCATTCCCGCCACTTTCAGGGAACTATGTACCTGTACTCCTAGATCCATCTGCTCTACAACACTCCCTGTCTACCTGTTACTCCACTTTCAGGGAACTGTGTACCTGCACTCCTAGATCCCTCTGCACTACAACACTCCCTGTCTACCTGTTATTCCACCTTCAGGGAACTGAGTACCTACGCTCCTAGATCCCTCTGCTCTACAACACTCCCTGTCTACCTGTGATGCCACTTTCAGGGAACTGTGTACCTGCGCTCCTAGATCCCTCTGCGCTACAACACTTCCTATCTACTTTAGTTTAGTTTAGTTTAGTTTCGAGATACAGCGCGGAAACGGGCCCTTCGGCCCACCGAGTCCGCGCCAACAAATGATCCCCGCATACTAGCAACATCCGACACACACGAGGGACAATTTACACTTATACCAAGTGGACAAGCCCAAGCCAATTAACCTACAAACCTGGAGGTAGACACAAAAAGCTGGAGTAACTCAGCGGGTCAGGCAGCATCTCAGGAGAGAAGGAATGGGTGATGTATCGGGTCGAGACCCTTCTTCAGAGCTGAAGAAGGGTCTCGACCCGAAACGTCACCCATTCCTTCTCTCCTGAGATGCTGCCTGACCCGCTGAGTTACTCCAGCATTTGGTGTCTACCTTCAATTTGAACCAGCATCTGCAGTTATTTTCATACACAACCTACAAACCTGTACGCTTTTGGAGTGTGGGAGGAAACCAGAGAACTCGGAGAAAACCCACGTGGTCTCAGGGAGAACGTACAAAACTCCGTACGGACAGCACCCTTAGTCAGGATCAAACCCGGGTCTCTGGCTTATTAAATCGTGGAGCGGGCAAGAGGGACTGAAGGAGCCAGGCCCGCCTCAATTTCTTGTGTTCAAATGACGACAGATGAAACAGATTAGAGAAGAGAGTCCCCTTTCAGTCCACATCTCCAAGTGAAGCTCGAAAGCCAATTGCCTCTGTCTCATGCCTCAGATCATCATTGAAGCCTCTGATTGAATTGCTGCCCTGATACACATCGTCTCACCTACTGGAAATTGCAAATATCTGAGTGTCAAAGCGCCAGGGCCATTACAAAACACAGTCAGCAAAAAAATATTAAAAGTTCCGTCAAATCATTAGGTGCTGTGATTGTTTTCACAGCCAATTATAACACTCCATGGATGGAGATTATTTCATTGCCCATTACTTAGTGGCTCGATTAACTGGTTCATCCCTGTCTGTTGCCCTGATTGCCTCCCCCACTGCTTCTGAAGTCATTACCAGAGTGCCAGACCCTCTGTAACAGCTCGTCCAAGTGATCACGGACAAAGAGCAGGTAAGAAAGTGGTGGAGGCCATTAATGTAGAACCTGCACAGTGATTCCTATTCAGTCACAAGATCGCAAGTGATAGGAGCAGAATTAGACCATTCGGCCCATCGAGTCCACTCCTCCGTTCAATCATGGCCGATCTGTCTTTCCCCTTCAACCCCATTCTCCTGCCTTCTCCCCGTAACCCCTGACACCCGTAGTATTGAAGAATCTATCTATCTCTGCCTTAAACATATCCATTGACTTGGCCTCCACAGCCATCTGTGGCAATGAATTCCACAGATGCTGTGTTATGAAGTAAAAATAGTTTTAGCATATCTTTCATTCATTTGTTCCATATCTCTCTACATCACCGTCGATATCTCTCGTTTCCCTCTGCCCTGACTCTCAGTCTCAAGGAGGGTCTCGACCTGAAACGTCACCAATTCCTTCTCTCCAGAGATGCTGCCTGTCCCACTGAGTTACTCCAGCATTTTGTGTCTACCCTCTACTTCCTTGGAATGGCTTAGGAAGTTCGGCATGTCCCCAACAACTCTCACCAACTTCTACAGCAGAAAGCATTTTATTGGGGTGCAACACAGCTTGGTTTGGGAACAGCTCCATACAAGACCCACAAGAAATCGCAGAGAGTTGTGGACGCAGCCCAGACCATCAGGCAATCCAACCTCCCTTCCATCGACTCCATCTACACCTCACGCTGCCTTGGCAAGGCCAGCAGCACAATCAAGGACCAGTCTCACCCCGGCCACTCCCTCTTCTCCCCTCTTCCATCGGGCAAAAGGCACAGAAGTGTGAAAACGCACAGCTCCAGGTTCAGGGACAGTTTCTACCCAGCTGTTATCAGGCAACTGAACCGTCCTACTAATAACTAGAGAGCAGTCCTGACCTCCCATCTACCTCACTGGAGACCCTCGGACTATCTCTTATCAGATTGTACTGGACTTTACCTTGCACTAAACATTATTCCCTTTATCCTGTATCTGTACACTGTGGGCAACTTGATTGTAATTGTGTATTGAATCTCTGTGGATTGTTACTTAAGCTCAGGCTGGTACACTGTCCATGGTGGTACACTGTCCATGGTGCTGATGTGTCCCTGGGCAGGTGCTGTCCATGGTGCTGATGTGTCCCTGGGCAGGTGCTGTCCATGGTGCTGATGTGTCCCTGGGCCGGTGTAGTCCATGGTGCTGATGTATCCCTGGGCAGGTGCTGCCAATGGTTCTGGTCTTCAGCTCCACCTGGCCTCTTCACAGGTGCCTTTAGAGATACAGCGCGGAAACAGGCCCTTCGGCCCACCGGGTCCGCGGCGACCAGCGATCCCCGCACACTAACACTATCCTACACACACTAGGGACAATTCACACTTATACCAAGTTCCTCTAGCCCCTAGAGCTCTATCTAACTCTCTTTCTTAAATTCATCCAGAGATTTGGCCTCCACTGCCCTCTGTGGCAGAGAATTCCACAAATTCACAACTCTCTGGGTGAAAAAGTTCCTTCTCACCTCAGTTTTAGACAATAGACAATAGGTGCAGGAGGAGGCCATTCGGCCCTTCGAGCCAGCACCGCCATTCAATGTGATCATGGCTGATCATTCTCAATCAGTACCCCGTTCCTGCCTTCTCCCCATACCCCCTGACCTCCTTAAATGGCCTCCCCCTTTATTCTAAGACTGTGTGGCCCCTGGTTCTGGACTCCCCCAAACATTGGGGAACATTTAAAATCAGGACCCCCCCAAACATTGGGAACATTTAAAACATTGGGAACATTTAAAATTGGCTGCATCAAAGCTGAACTGAACTGCTCCTGAATCCGGCGGACTAAAGATTAAAGATACAATAGCTCGAAGGGATTCGGGGGGGTTAAACTGGGTTAACAAAGAAAACCTCACAAGCCTGTGGATCATTTCAAAGGAAAGCAATTTTCTGAGAGCCTAGCCCGTCATCCAAAAGTGACTTCCAGCACCCAAGAGGACAGAGGAGATTATTTTCCTGTTTTTCTCTCTTTTTTTTCGGTTCATCTTTCCATTTCAGTTAAACAACAAATTCATCCAGTGATTTGCTCGATCTATTTTGGATTTTCAACTCACTTCGTGCCCATGGATGGGCGAGGATTTTTTTTTAGTGACAGGTAATTTTCAGGCTGGCTAAACTCCACAGCCCACTCTCTCCACCCACTCACCCCCCCCCCCCCACCACCACCAATGTGGGAGGATCGTGTCGGCTGGTGGATGACGCACAGGCGGTTTCTGCTTCTCTCATTGTTTTAACTCTCCGTCCAATGGCATTTCCCAGCCACGACACGTCCCACCCTCAGTCCGAAGGGAACGCCCCACGCACGATTGGGCAGCGTTAACCAAACCCTCTTGGGCAGACACAAAATGCTGGGGCAACTCAGCGGGTCAGGCGGCATCTCGGGAGAGAAGGAATGGGTGACGTTTCAATAGACAATAGACAATAGACAATAGGTGCAGGAATAGGCCATTCGGCCCTTCGAGCCAGCACTGCCATTCACCGTGATCATGGCTGATCATCCACAATCAGTACCCCATTCCTGCCTTCTCCCCATTTCCCCTGACTCCACTATCATTAAGAGCTCTATCTAACTCTCTCTTGAATGCATCCAGAGAATTGGCCTCCCCTGCCTTCTGAGGCAGAGAATTCCACAGATTTACAACTCTCTGAGTGAAAATGTTCTTCATCATCTCCGTTCTAAATGGCCTACCCCTTAGTCCTAAACTGTGGCTCCTGGTTCGGGACTCCCCCCAACACCGGGAACATGTTTCCTGCCTCTAGCATGTCCAATCCCTTAACGATCTTATATGTTTCAATAAGATCCCCTCTCATCCTTCCAAATTCCGGGCGGCCACCGTTAGTGGAGCGGGAGCACATGGCCACTGTCTGAGTGAGGTCACATGGGGCGTGGGGCGGTGATGTCGCCCTCTGTCCCTTATTTGGGAGTGAGGAAGTTGGCAACCTGACTAATACGGGACAAGGGCGGTCCCCCATATGGGACAAACTAATGAACCCCCCAAAATACGGGGATGTCCTGGCTAATACGGGACAGTTGGCAACCCTACCAGCAGTAGTCGCGAGCAGACAACTCATTTGACGGAAGATGGACACCAAAAGCTGGAGTAACTCAGCGGGACGGGCAGCATCTCTGGAGAGAAGGAATGGGCGACGTTTCGGGTCGAGACCCTTCTTTAGACTCAGGGATTGAATTGAGGGGGTTGTGAGTTGAGGATGGATGAGATGAGGGGCATGGATTGAGGGGCATGGATTGAAGGGAGACGGGCTGAGGGAGATGGATTGAGGGTAGATCAGTTGAGGATGAATGGTTTGAGCGTCGATGACTTGAGGCAGTTTAGTTGAGAATGGTTGAGTGGAGGGAGATGAGTTGAAGGACGGATTGAGGGAGATGGACAGGGGAGATGGACTTAGGGGAGGTGGATTTAGGGGAGATGGACTTAGGGGAGATGGACTTAGGGGAAATGGACTTAGGGGAGGTAGACAGGGGAGCTGGACTTAGGGGAGAAGGACCTATGGGAGATGGACTTGAGGTGGACTTAGGGGAGATGGACTTAGAAGAGGTGGATTGGGAGAGATGGATTGGGGGTAGATGGATTAGGGAGATGGATTGGGGAGATGTATTGAGGGGAGATGGATTGAGGGTAGATGGGTTGGGGAGATGGATTGGGGTAGATGGGTTGGGGAGATGGATTGGGGAGATGGATTGGGGAGATGTATTGAGGGGAGATGGATTGGGGAGATGGATTGAGGGTAGATGGATTGGGGGAGATAGGGATAGTAGATAGATTGCGGGTAGAAGGGTTGAGGTGGAGTTGAGGGCAGGTGGGGGTAGAAGGGTTCTGGGTGGAAGAGTGGCAAGAGGCCATAGACGTACCTCCTTGTAGGGGTAAGGAGGTCCCTCCGTGAAGAGATGACCCACCACCAGGGGTTCGTCACTTGGCACTGCCAGGAGTTTCTCTTCCCTGTTGTCACCGCCTTGCAGCTCCTGTCAATGATGAAGTGTGGAAGCGTGGTGGGTAGCGGATTACTGCAGCGTAAACACACACAGCAAATAAATCATTAGCCCACACTTAGGATCACAGCAGGCCTTGCTACTGATTCTCCATGAGAATTCCCCCGTTGGGTTTGCAAGCTGGCTCCATGCATTAATAATCTCTCCCCCCACCACCCTCCCCCTCCCCCTCCCCCTCAGACATCCCCCTCCCCCTCCGCCCCCCTCCTTCAAGGGAACAAGGCCACCAGCACAGTCTTGCTAACCTCATTTCTGTAATTGCTTGAGGAATTGACCTGGAGAAAGCTCCCGACCCGAAACGTTGCCTGTCCGTGTTCTCCAGAGACGATGCCTGACCCACTGTTACTCCAGCACTCTGTGTCTTTTTCTGTACGCCGGCATCTGCAGTTCCTCGTTTCCGCAATCGTATGGTGGCTGTGCAGAGAAGAGTAGGCAAGCATGCATGCACGTGCATGCACACACACTCTTGCACACACACACACACACACACTTGTGCACACACACACACCCACTCACATACACATTCACGCACACACACGCACACACATCTGTGCACACTCACACACTCGCACACACACACGTACTCATGCACACTTGCGTATGCGCGTGCTCACATACACACTCACGCACACACACACGTTCATGTGCACTCACACACACACATGCTCACGTGCACTCACACACACACACAAACATTTGTGCAGGCACTCAATCACATGCACACACATGCACACTCGTGCACACACACACTCACACATTCAGATACACACACACACACACAGACACACACACATACACACACACACCATGTACACACCATGTACAAAACAATTCTCAGTAACATTTCTCTCTGCAATGTGTTTCTCCCATACTGTTTGAAAAATAATACAATGTGAATTTCATTTATCATTTATAGATTACAATGACATGCAACAATGAAGCAGGCCCTTTGGCCCAACTTGTCCATGCTGGTCGAAATGCCCCATCTAAAATAGTCCCATTTGCCTGCATTTGGCCCATATCCCTTTAAACCTTTTCTATCCATATACCTGTCTAAACGTCTTTTATATTGCCTCTCTCAAATACCTCCTCCGGAAGCTCATTCCTATATACCATCTGTGTGAAAATGTTGCCCCTGAGGTCCCTTTTAAAACAAGCCCTTCGGCCCACCGGGTGTGTGTCAACCAGCGATCCCCGCACATTGATCCTATCCTGCACACACGACGGACGTTTTTTTACATTTACCAAGCCAATTAAACTACAAACCTGTACGTTTTTGCTCACTTTGTCCATGCCCCTCGTGATCCTGAAGCTCTCGTCTCAAGCACTTATCCCGTCTGCTCTTGTACCTATTAGTCTGATTCTCTCTCTGACTCAGATGCGCCAATTAGTATTAATTGGCGCAGTTACTTTGCATTTTGATGCCTGCCCTTCGAGGACGAGATAACAAATAAACCACATCGGCCTTGCTCGCAATTCCCTGTCCTGTTATCTTAATGTCAGAGTGGTATTGCACAGATGGAAACACACTCACAACTTCAGCATAACAAGGGGAACCGTGACCTCCATTCGTCTGAAGTCACAGGAGTAATAGAACACGCATTCATTTCATTTACAGCTCCTTGAACTCGTCGCGAAACTCGAAGCAAAGCACTTGCGACTCAGCCCAACAGAAAACGCTGGGAAAACCTCAGTGGGTCAGGCAGCATCTGCGGAAAGAGAAATAGTCAGTGTTTCAACATAGAAACAGAGAGAAAATAGAAACATAGAAAATAGGTGCAGGAGTAGGCCATATGCCCCTTCGAGCCAGCACGGCCATTCAATATGATCATGGCTGGTCATCCAAAATCAGTACCCCGTTCCTGCTCTCTCCCCATATCCCTTGATTCCGTTAGCCCTATGAGATAAATCCAACTCTCTCTTGAAAACATCCAGTGAATCGGTCTCCGCTGCCTTCTGTGGCAAAGAATTCCACAGATTCACAACTCTCTGGGTGAAAAAGTTTTTCCTCATCTCAGTCCTAAATGCCTTACCCCTTATTCTTAAACTGTATGACCCCCCGGTTCTGGACTCCCACAACATCGGGAACATTTTTCCTGCATCTTGCCCATCCAATCACTTAAGAATGTTATATGTTTCTATAAGATCCCCTCTCATCCTTCAAAAATTCCAGTGAATACCATATAACCATATAACCATATAACAACTACAGCACGGAAACAGGCCTGTCCGGCCCTACCAGTCCACGCCGACCACTCTCCCTGACCTAGTCTCATCTACCTGCACTCAGACCATAACCCTCCAATCCCCTCCTATCCATATACCTATCCAATTTACTCTTATATAATAAAATCGAGCCAGCCTCCACCACTTCCACCGGAAGCTCATTCCATACAGCCACCACCCTCTGAGTAAAGAAGTTACCCCTCATGTTACCCCTAAACTTTTGTCCCTCAATTCTGAAGCTATGTCCCCTTGTTGGAATCTTCCCCACTCTCAAAGGGAAAAGCCTACCCACGTCAACTCTGTCCTTCCCTCTCAAAATTTAAAAAACCTCTATCAAGTCCCCCCTCAACCTTCTACGCTCCAAAGAATAAAGACCCAACCTGTTCAACCTCTCTCTGTAGCTTAAGTGCTGAAACCCAGGCAACATTCTAGTAAATCTCCTCTGTACCCTCTCCATTTTGTCGACATCCTTCCTATAATTTGGCGACCAGAACTGCACACCATACTCCAGATTCGGCCTCACCAATGCCCTGTACAATTTCAACATCACATCCCAACTTCTATACTCGATGCTCTGATTTATAAAGGCAAGCATACCAAATGCCTTCTTCACCACCCTATCCACATGAGATTCCACCTTCAGGGAACAATGCACAGTTATTCCCAGATCCCTCTGTTCCTCTGTATTCCTCAATTCCCTACCATTTACCCTGTACGTCCTATTTTGATTTGTCCTACCAAAATGCAGCACCTCACACTTATCAGCATTAAACTCCATCTGCCATCTTTCAGCCCACCCTTCCAAAAGGCCCAAGTCTCTCTGTAGACTTTGAAACTCTACTTCATTACTAACTACACCACCTATCTTAGTATCATCTGCATATTTACTAATCCAATTTGCCACACCATCATCCAGATCATTAATGTAAATGACAAACAACAGTGGACCCAACACAGATCCCTGGGGCACTCCACTAGACACTGGCCTCCAACCTGACATACAATTGTCAACCATTACCCTCTGGTATCTCCCATTCAGCCATTGTTGAATCCATCTTGCAACCTCACTATTAATACCCAATGATTTAACCTTCTTAATCAACCTTCCATGTGGAACCTTGTCAAATGCCTTACTGAAGTCCATATAGACAACATCCACAGCCTTGCCCTTATCAATTTCCCTGGTAACCTCTTCAAAAAATTCAAGAAGATTAGTCAAACATGACCTTCCAGGCACAAATCCATGTTGACAGTTTCTAATCAGGCCTTGTTTGTCCAAATAATTATATATATTGTCCCTAAGTATCTTTTCCATTAATTTTCCCACCACAGACGTCAAACTAATAGGTCTATAATTGCTAGGTTTACTTTTAGAACCTTTTTTAAACAAAGGCACAACATGCGCAATGCGCCAATCTTCCGGCACCATCCCCGTTTCTAATGACGTTTGAAATATTTCCGTCATAGCCCCTGCTATTTCTGCACTAACTTCCCTCAATGTCCTAGGGAATATCCTATCAGGACCTGGAGACTTATCCACTTTTATATTTTTCAAAAGTGTCCGTACCTCCTCTTCTTTAATCCTCATAATTTCCATCACTACTCTACTTGTTTCGCTTACCTCACATAATTTAATATCCTTCTCCTCGGTGAATACCGAAGAAAAGAAATTGTTTAATATCTCCCCCATTTCTTCCGGCTCAGCACATAGCTGTCCACTCTGACTCTCTAATGGACCAATTTTATCCCTCGCTATCCTTTTGCTATTGACATATCTGTAGAACCCCTTGGGGTTTACTTTTACATTACTTGCCAAAGCAGCCTCATATCTTTTTTTCGCTTTTCTAATTTCCTTCTTAAGATTCCTTTTACATTCTTTATATTCCTCAAGAACCTTATTTACTCCCTGCCGCTTATATTTATTGTATATCTCCCTCTTTTTCCGAACCGTGTCCAATTTCCTTGGAAAACCACGGCTCTTTCAAATTATTATTCTTTCCTTTCCACCGAACAGGGACATAAAGACTCTGTACTCTCAAAATTTCACCTTTAAATATCCTCCATTTCTCTATTATATCCTTTTCATAAAACAAAAAGTTCCATTTCACTCCTTTTAAATCCTTTCTCATCTCCTCAAAATTAGCCTTTCTCCAATCCAAAATCTCAACCCTTGGTCCAGATTTGACCTTCTCCATAATGATATTGAAACTAATGGCATTGTGATCACTAGACCCAAAGTGCTCCTCAACACATACCTCCGTCACCTGACCCGTCTCATTTCCTAACAGGAGGTCCAACACTGCCCCTTCTCTGGTAGGCACCTCTACGTATTGCTGCAAAAAACTATCCTGCACACATTTTACAAACTCCAAACCATCCAGCCCTTTAACAGAATGTGATTCCCAGTCTATATACGGAAAATTGAAATCACCCACAGTCCAGTCGATCCATTCTTTCATCATATGCCAGTCCCGACAACCCGGGAATTAACCTGGTGAACCTACGCTGCACTCCCTCAATAGCAAGAATGTCCTTCCTCAAATTAGGGTCTCAACGCTGGGACCTGTGATCGGAACTGGCAGAGGGGGTAGTAGAGCATAGGACAGTACGGCACAAGAACAGTAGCTTGGCGGTGCAGCGGTAGAGTTGCTGCCTTACAGCGCTTACAGTGCCGGAGACCCTGTTTCGATCCCGACTACGGGTGCTGTCTGTAGGGAGTTTGTACCTTCTCCCCATGACCTGCGTGGGTTCTCTCCTAGACCTTCCATGCACCATTCACCGAAATGGGAAAAACGGCCAAGAAGTATCTGGGCTTCCGAAGAATATTGGATCAAGTCCGGAGTGAGTGAATCGAGGACCAGAGGACATAGGTCCAAGTTGAAGGGGAAAAGATTTAATAGGAATCTGAGGAGTAACTTTTTCACGCAAAAGGTGGTGGGTGTGTGGAACGAGCTGCCGGAGGAGGTAGTTGAGGCTGGGACTATCCCAACGTTTAAGGAACAGTTCGACAGGTAGATGGATAGGACAGCTTGGGGAGATATGGTCCAAATGCAGGCAGGTGGGACTGGTGTAGCTGGGGCATGTTGGCCAGTGCGGGCAAGTTGGGCCGAAAGGCCTGTTTCCACGCTATGTCACTCTACGACTGACTCTGGGTGGCTGGATTGTAACGATGGAGAGATCAGAGGCTCATTTTCCAGAGAAAGGCACTTTATTCCAGCACGGACACACACATACACACACGCGCTCCGAGATGCTGAATAATTTACCGCAGGTATCATCTAAGAAGTCCCCAGTTCACATGTAAAGTAAATATTGGATTCACCATTTAAATTACTAATAAATACCACATCAACATCCCACCAGCGAGTCTTCAATTTACACTTGACGTTCCTTTTAAGTGATTTTTACATTGCCTTAACACGGGTAGCCTGGACTATAAAGTATCCCTGCGACACTTTACTAAATTGCCAGTAACTCATCAAAATGCAAAGCGAGACCTGGCTGTGGAATAAATTATGCAAATTAAAGCCTTGATGAATAATTTAAAGCCTTCTGCACTTTGCATATCCGTACTTATGAAAAAATGCCAAAAAAAAAGTATTTTTTAAAATTGCACATGTTGGAAATCTAAAACAAAATCACGATATGTTGGAGGCACTCAGCAGGTCAGGTGCTGCCTTGTGATGGTATTTATAATTACCCATTTAGGTATCTGCGGTGGTTAATTTTATTTCTCTAACACTCTTGAGATGTGGATCTTGAAGAATTGGACAGGCTAGATGCAGGAGAAATGTTCTCCCATGTTGAGGGGGTGGGGGAGTCCAGAACCAGGGGAGTCACACAGTTTAAAAATAGTAAGGCCATTTAGGACTGAGATGAGGAGAAACTTTTTCACCCAGAGAGTTGTGAATCTATGGAATTCTCTGCCACAGAAGGCAGTGGAGGCCAATTCACTGGATGTTTTCAAGAGAGAGTTAGATTTAGCTCTTAGGGCTAGCGGAATCAAGGGACGGGGAGAAAGCAGGAACGGGGGTACTGATTTTAGGTGATCAACCATGATCATATTGAATGGTGGAGTAACTCAGCAGGTCAGGCAGCATCTCAGGAGAGAAGGAATGGGCGACGTTTCGGGTCGAGACCCTTCTTCAGACTGATGTCCGGGGGGCGGGACAAAGGAAGGATATAGGTAGAGACAGGAAGATAGAGGGAGATCTGGGAAGGAGGAGGGGAAGAGAGGGACAGAGGAACTATCTAAAGTTGGAGAAGTCGATGAACATCATTTTGTGAATAAATACCTCCGATTTGTACCAGCATCTGCAGTTATTTTCATATATTGAATGGTGGTGCTGGCTCGAAGGGCCGAATGGCCTACTGTTGCACCTATTTTTCTATATTTCTACGTTTTTATGTGGCTTCGTCGGGAGGGTATTCAGGACTTGGTGGGTCGAAGGGCCTATTTCAGTGCTGTATCTCTAAACTATATCGTAAGACAACCTTTGTCTTAAAAACGGTCCCGACCCGAAACGTCACCTATTCTTTTTCTCGACTGATGCTGCTTGACCCGCTGAGTTATTCCAGCATTTTTGATTGGTGTGAATGTAAAAATTGTCCCTGGCGTTAGTGTTAATGTGCGAGCATCGCTGGTTGGCATGGACTCAGCGGGACAAAGGTCCTGTTTCCTCGCTGTATCTCTGAACTGAAAATTAAAAATACCAAAGATTTCCAACACCTTAGAGTTTGTGCTTTTGCACTGATGTTCCATGAATCAGTTTTGCTTTATTGAAAAGTTCGTTGATGTTCGGCACGAGATCCTAGGCCGAGGATTGGCGGCAAAATACGCTGACATCTGGTGTATACATCAAGCTAGGAAAACCTAAAACTTAGCAAGTCAGTTTTGCCAGAAACAGATTAGCTTAGCAACCAATTAACAGTTCAAATGAAATGCAAGTAGGATGCAATACATTCTGTCAGTAACTCCTGAGTTAAAGTGAAACTTGCACCTCTATACCGAAAGTTATGTTTTTTCCTGAACATCCTGGCATATCTTAGAGCAAATGAGAATACTGGTGTGATATTATATATACTGTGACCACATTTAAATGGATGAGACGGGATCTTATTGAAACATATAAGATTATTAAGGGATTGGACGCGCTAGAGGCAGGAAACATTTTCCCGATGTTGGGGGAGTCCAGAACCAGGGGCCACAGTTTAAGAATAAGGGGTAGGCCATTTAGAACGGAGATGAGGAAAAAAAAATTCACCCAGAGAGTTGTGAATCTGTGGAACTCTCTGCCTCAGAAGGCAGTGGAGGCCGATTCTCTGGGTGCTTTCAAAAGAGAGTTAGATAGAGCTCTTAATGATAGCGGAGTCAGGGGGTATGGGAAGAAGGCAGGAACGGGGTACTGATTGTGCATGGTCAGCCATAATCACAGTGAATGGTGGTGCTGGCTCGAAGGGCCGAATGGCCTCCTCCTGCACCTATTGTCTATTGGCTATTGTCTATTTCAAAGTATATATGCATATGTGTTTGTGTGTGTATGTGTGTGTTTGTGTGTGTGTGTGTGTGTGTGTGTGTGTGTGTGTGTGTGTGTGTGTGTGTGTGTGTGTGTGTGTGTGTGCGTGTGTGTGTGTGTATGTAGAAAATGTGTGTCATAACATATATAAGTTATAATATATTTAAATATATATATTTAAATATAATTATTATATATTATACATATGTGTATGTGTGTGTATTTATATACACATTTAATATGTGTACATATATGCTATAATATATGTTATAATTTATTTAAATATATATATATTAAAGTATAATGTGTAGGAATATAAAATATAATTATAGAAATATGTGTGTATGTGTGTTTTTGTATATATATATATATTTATATACACATTTCATATGTGTGTATGTGTATATATATGCCATAGTATATATGTTATAATGTATTTAAATATATATATTAAAGTATAATGTGTAGGAATATAAAATATAATTATAGAAATATGTGCGTATGTGTGTTTGTATATATATGTGTGTGTATATATATTATATTATATATATTTATACACACATACATTAATTTAATATGTGTGTATGTGTATATATATGCTACAATGTATATGTGATAATATATTTAAATATATATATTAAAATATAATGTGTAGGAATATAAAATATAATTATCTGTATGTTTGTGTATATATATATTTATATACACATTTAATATGTGTGCGTGCGTGCGCGCACGTGTATATGCCTATGCCAAATGTGAACCCAAGCCATAACAGATGTTACTGGTCCAGTACTGAAGAACTACATTCTGCTCCCTGGCATTTTTATCTTTGCGCTGCCTGTTGTAATTGCGTTTGGCATGATTGTACTCATGCATAGTATTATTGATTTAATTGGATAGCATGCAAACAAAAGATTTTCACTGTATCTTGGTACAAATTGACAATAATAGACCAACACCATATCCAAATCTAAGCTGTCATGATTTCCACCATGATTAGGAACTGTGCCTGTCATTGGGACAGTTGGCAAGGCCTGATGAAACGAACGTGAAACCAAAATGGCCTACTCCTGCACCTATTTTCTATGTTTCTATACTTCTAAAATTTAGCGTAACAAACCTTAAACAGTTGTGGACGCAAGGAGCTGCAAGTGCAGGTTTACAAAAATAGACACAAAGTGCTGGAGTAACTCAGCGGGCCAGGCAGCATCTCTGGAGAACATGGATAGGTGACGTTTCACAGAGTGCTGGAGTAACTCAGCGGGTCAGGCAGCATCCCTGGAGAACGAGGATGGGTGACGTTTCGGGTTGAGACCCTTCCTCAGACTCTCTGGAAAGAGGAGGAGAACTTGAGGAGATTCCGTAGTGGAGCAGAAAAATGGAGACACAAGGAACTGCAGACGCTAGTTTACAAAAAAAAGACCCAAAGTGCAGGAGTAACTCAGCAGGCCATGCAGCATCTCTGGAGATGGGCACAACGTGCTGGAGTAACTCAGCAGGTCTTGCAGCATCTCTGGAGAGCTAGGCAAGGTATTATTTTGGGTCGGCACCCATCTTCAGACCCAACATGACATTTTGGGTCGGAGCCCTTCGCCAATCTGAATGGTTCCCGACCCGAAACGTCACCTACCCATGTTCCCCAGAGATGCTGCCTGACCCGCTGAGTTACTCCAGCACTCTGTGAAACGTCACCTATCCATGTTCCCCAGAGATGCTGCCTGACCCGCTGAGTTACTCCAGCACTCTGTGAAACGTCACCTATCCATGTTCCCCAGAGATGCTGCCTGACCCGCTGAATTACTCCAGCACTCCGTGAAACGCCACCGATCCACGTTCTCCACAGATGCTGCCTGACCCGCTGAGTTACTCCAGCACACTGTGTCACAACCAGTTGCGTATAAGCTCGTTCTACAAAGTGGGAGTTCAATGGGATTTATTTCCGCCCGTGAGCATCAGCAACAGAGAAGGCAATGCGGCAACACTGAGTGTTGACTTCAATGTAAATTCACGCGATGATTGCTTATAATCCACCATGAAGACTGATAAAATGTAACACTGTGTATTTATTGAACTGACCGTACAATCTGTGACCTGCCTGTCACGGCCAATGATATAAATTGGCTTTGCCTAAACCGAGCGCTAATATAAATGGAAATTTTATGACTGGACAATCAATAATGGTTATGCAGAACATTGTGCTGGGAAAGAATACTGCCTTAAACCCTGCAGCTAATCCTTGCTCTAAGTTCAGTTCAGTTGTCTCGTGTACCGAGGTACAGTGAAAAGCTTTTTGCTGCGTGCTAACCAGCGGAAAGACAATACACGATTACAATTGATCCATTTACAGTGTACAGATATATGATAAGGGAACAACGTTTAGTGCAAGGTCAATCCATCAAGTCTAGTCCCCTCTGCTTAGTTTCAGCACGAATCATTTTCTTTTGGTGGTGCAGCGGTAGAGTTACTGCCTTACAGCGCCAGAGACCCGGGTTCGATCCTGACTACAGGTGCTGTCTGTACGGAGTTGTGCAGAAAAATAACTGCAGATGCTGGTACAAATCGAAGGAATCACCAAAATGCTGGAGTAACTCAGCGGGGTCAGGCAGCATCTCTGGAGAGAGGGAATGGGTGACGTTTCGGGTCGAAGATGGGTCTCAGTCTGAAGAAGGGTCTCGACCTGAAACGTCGCCCATTCCTTCTCTCCAGAGATGCTGCCTGACCCGCTGAGTTACTCCAGAATTTTGTGATACCTTCGGTCTGTACGGAGTTTGTACGTTCTCCCCGTGACCTGCGTGGATTTTCTCCAAGATCTTCGGTTTCCCCCCGCATTCCAAAGACGTACAGGTTTGTAGGTTAATTGGCTTGGTATAAATGTTTACATGTAAAATTGTCCCTAGTGCGTGTAGGATAGTGCTAGTGTGTGGGGATCGCTGGTCGGTGTGGACTCGGTGGGCCAAAGGGCCTGTTTCTGTGCTGTATCTCTAAACTAAACTAATCCAAACTAAACTAAACTGAACCCTACATGTTTTAACATTGGTACTTCCACACGAGGATAAAATGTGCTGACTCTGCACTATCTATACTGAGAGGGAGCACATTTTGGTTGAAAAAATAATAATAAAATCAGCCTTGACTGCACCACTGTCTGAGGTTGATGGGTCTCCATTGATGACAGTCTAGGAGGCCCAAGAGCTGTCTAAACTACTTGACTTTCACCGTTTCAGTAATCAGTTCTTATCCATTACTGCAGCCTTGAAATTATTCAATCACAGATTATAATCACCCAAAACCATTCATCTAACAACTGGAGTCAAGTCCTCAGGTCCACGAAGGAGAAGGCAGGAGAATGGGGTTAGGAGGGAGGGATAGATCAGCCATGATTGAATGGCAGAGTAGACTTGATGGGCCGAATGGCCCAATTCTCCTCCTATCCCTCATGAACATGAAGAAATGCATTTTTCCTGCGTCGGAGGGAATTACACCTGTACCCTGAACCAGGCTTTACTTGTGGCCCAGTTCAGATAGGAACAGGCACAAGATAAAACATCTCGTAGGTTCGATCCTGACCACGGGTGCTGTCTGTACAGAGTTTGTACGTTCTCCCCATGACCTGCGCGGGCTTTCTCTGGGTGCTCCACTTTCCTCCCACACTCCAAAGTTGTACAAGATCGTAGGTGGACTGGCAATGATTGTAAATTGTCCCTGGTGTGTAGGATAGTGTTAGCGTACGGGGATCACTGGTCAGCGCGGACTCGGTGGGCCAAAGGGTTGTTTCCGCACTGTATCTCTGCACTAAACTAAACTAAGATCAGTGGTGAGTTTCTCAAGCAAGTTGGCTTAATGAAGGTCTTATTGTGCGCACTGGGAAACATTCTGAGAGAACCCAAAGTGTTCCAAAGATTCACAGTACCTACAGCAATTTTATATTCTCCCAACACAATGGTTACATTTTTGAGAAAAGTCATCATTGATCAATGTCTCTGTAACCTTTCATCATTGTCTTTCTCTAGAATTATACTTAACCTTATTTAGTTTAGTTTAGAGATACAGCGCGGAAAAAGGCCCTTCAGCCCACCAAGCCTGCACCGACCAGCGATCCCCGCACATTACCACTACCCAACGCACACTAGGGACAATTTTTAATATTTATACATTTAAACCAAGCTAATAAACCTACAAACCTGTACGTCAATTAGTGTGGGAGGAAACCGAAGATCTCAGAGAAAACCCACACAGGTCACGGGGAGAAGGTACAAACTCCGTACAGACAGCACCCGTAGTCAGGATCAAACCCAGGTCTCTGGCGCTGTGAGGCAGCAACTCTACCACTGCGCCAGTGTGCCGCAAAACACGATCCAAACCTAACCTTGCCATCTTACTCTCCTTCCTATCATTCCAGACCTTGGGCGGCACAGTGGTGTAGTGGTGGAGTTGCTTCCTTACAGCGCCAGAGTCCCGGGTGCCATCCTGACAACGGGCGATACAGCACACGAACAGGCCATTCGGCCCACTATGTCTGTGCTGAACATGATGCCAAGATAAACTAATCTGCGGTCACTTGAGCCTCTTCTTTAAAGAATGCGATTGCACATCCTACGCAAAATGCTGGAGTAACTCAGCAGGTCAGGCAGCATCTCGGGAGAGAAGGAATGGGTGACATTTCGGGTCGTAGACCCTTCTTCAGTCTGAAGAAGGGTCTCGACCCGAAACGTCACCCATTCCTTCTCTCCCGAGATGCTGCCTGACCTGCTGAGTTACTCCAGCATTTTGTGAAATAAATACCTTCGATTTGTACCAGCATCTGCAGTTATTTTCTTACACATCCTACGCACACTAGGGACAATTTTTTTAAATGTTGATACATGTAAACCAAGCTAATTAACCAACAAACCTGAAGATCTCAGAGAAAACCCACGCAGGTCACGGGGAGAACGTGCAAACTCCGCACAGTAGTCAGGATCGAACCCGGGTCTCTGGCGCTGTGAGGCGGCAACTCTACTGACGCGCCAACTAATCTGAAGTCTGAACTAATTGATGAGTGAAAGATGTTCAGAAAGCTTTTGATAAGGAGCTCGGAGCATGTGTGGAATCGGGCGTGATAAATTGGCAGGGATTGCGAACGGATTAACAGGCGGAGAGTTGAGTGTATCAATAAACCATCTTAGGTCGGCGCGCCGTGACTGGTTTGTGGCTGACGGCACCAGTGCCTGGGCCACAGCTGTTCAATCTACATCAATGATCTGGCTGAAAGAGCCAAATATCATATTTCTAAATGTACTGACGATGTTAAACCAGTTGGGACTGTGTGCGTGGGGAAGGGTGTAAATTGGATTGAAGGGGAAAGTGGACAAGTGAGTGCGTGGGCGAGGGCAGGGAAAATGCGATCTAATGTGCTAACGTGCAAACTCGCCAGCCTCGGTACGGATAAACAGAGAAGCAGAGCGTGTTCTTTAAATGATTACAGAGCGGAGAGTGTCTCAAAGGATGCCTTGGGTTTCAGAGATACAGCACAGAAACAGGCCCTTCGGCCCACCGAGTCCGTGCCGACTAGCGGTCCCCGCACGTTAATACCACCCTACGTCACCCATTCCTTCTCTCCCGAGATGCTGCCTGACCTGCTGAGTTACTCCAGCATTTTGTGAATAAATCGATTTGTACCAGCATCTGCAGTTATTTTATTAGACTACCCTACAAACACGCTGGCTGGATTTCAGTCGGTGCAGGATTAAGTGAGCCATAGGATGCGATGAGCTTCCTAACGGAGGTCTCCTTCCAGCACAAACCCCCCCCCCCCCCTTCACCCCCCGAGCCTCCGACCAACCTTAGCCCAACATGGAGAGAGAGAGAGATGGTCATGTCCCTCATGGGAGGGCTGTAATTAGATAAGTAGGGCAGGTGAGTTCAATGGAGTGATTCTTCATTTACACACCAATTAAACTTGTGCTTAATTAAGTTTTAAGAGGCTCTGCTTTGTTTGGAGATTGTCGCCGGCAGCAGGAGATATATGTTGGCAAACAGCCTCGTACAGAAGGCCCTTGGTGCCGATGAAACACAGAGCATGGGGATGTTGAGACCCAGTTCGGTTCAGTTTATTGCCATGTGTTCCGACCGAGGTACAGTGAAAGGAGTAGGAAAATAACAGCAGATGCTGGTACAGATCGAAGGTGTCACAAAATGCTGGAGAAAACTCAGCGGGTCAGACAGCATCTCTGGAGAGAAGGAACGGGTGACGTTTCCGGTTGAGACCCTTCTTCAGAAACGCTTTTCCATCCACAGAGTTGTGAATCTGTGGAGTTCTCTGCCGCAGAAGGCAGTGGAGGCCAATTCGCTGGACGTTTTCAAGAGGGAGTTAGATTTAGCTCTTCGGGCTAGCGGAATCATGGGATTTGGGGAACAAACAGGAACGGGGTACTGATTTTGGATGATCAGCCATGAACATATTGAATGCTGTGCTGGCTCGAAGGGCCGAATGGCCTCCTCCTGCACCTATTTTCTATGTTTCTATGTTGCGTGCTAACCAGTCAGCAGAAAGGCAAAATATGATTACAATCAATCCATTTACAGTGTGTAGATACATAAGGGAATAACGTTTGGTGCAAGGTAAAGCCAGCAAAGTCCGGTCAAGGATAGTCCGAGGGTCATCAAAGAGGTAGATAGTAGTCCAGCACTGCTCTCTGGATGCGGTAGGATGGTTCAGTTGCCTGATAACAGCTGGGAAGAAACGGTCCCTGAATATGGAGGTGTGCGTTTTCACACTTCTGTACCTCTTGCCCGATGGGAGAGGGGAGAAGAGGGAGTGGCCGGGGTGAGACTGGTCCTTGATGATGCTGTTGGCCTTGCCGAGGCAGCGTGAGGTGTAGATGGAGTTGATGGAAGGGAGGTTGGTTGTGTGATGGTCTGGGCTGTGTCCACAATTCACTGCAATTTCTTATGGTCTTGGATGGGGTGTTGTCTCACTGCAATACTCAGGTAGTGAGCCAGAAAGCCATACATGGAAACAGGCCCTTCGGCCCGACTTGCCCATGCCGACCAAGATGATTATGCTAGTCCCACCTGTCTGCGTTTGGCCCATCTATACACTAAAACTCTTGTTTGTTTGTTTGTTTGTTTGTTTGTTTGTTCCTGAACTACAGACAAAACGGTACATGACAGCATGACAATTTTAGGCCCACCTTACTCACCGTCGTCCCTTTGGTGCTGATGGAAGAAGTTTCATTGAAATCGGTGTTATATTTTTTAAGTGATTCACATTTTAAAGTTTAAATCTATCTCCGAGGGAGGGAGGGGGGGAGGGAGGGAGGGAGAATAAGTGGGATTCAGGAGGATGGAGTGGGGGGGGAGCGGAAGGGGGGAGGGGGTGGATGGAGGGGGAGGGGTGGATGGAGGGGGAGGGGAAGGGAGGAGGGAGGGAGGAGGAGGAAGGGAGGGAGAGGAGGGGGTGGAGGGAGGGGGAGGGGCGGAAGGGGGTGGAGGGGGGAGGGAAGAGGGGGGAGGGAAGAGGGGGGAGGGAAGAGGGGGAGTGGAGGCGGGGGGGGTGGCGGGGGGTGGAGGGGGGGGTGGAAGGGGGGGAGGGAGGAGAGGGAGGGAGGGAGGGAGGGAGGAGAGGGAGGGAGGGAGGGAGGAGAGGGTGCTGCACCAATGCAGGAGAGGTTTGGGCCCAACGTGTCCACTTGGTCTAGTATCTCTCTATACCTTGTGTGTCGGAAGGAACTGCAGATGTGGTTTATAACAAAGATAGTATCTCTATCTTTCAGTCTGATGAAGGGCTCTGACCCAAAACGTCACTGGAGATAGCCCACGTGGTCACATGAGGAACGTACAAACTCCATAGGGACACCATCCTCATTCAAGGGGAAGAGGGAAAGATAGATCAGCTATGGACAAGATGGGCCTAATGGGCTCATTCTGCTCCTATCACCTATGAACTTGCGAACTCGCGAACGGGGTTGAGGCAGGAGAGCTAGATCTGCCGTGACTGAATGGCGGGCTAGGCTTGATGGGCCGAATGGCCCAATTCTGCTCCTGGCACTTCCTGTATAAACTTATGAAACCAATAATAAGCCACTTAACCTTCCAAACTCACTGTTAAAAACTCCCAAGCATTCTTTGTTTGACATAATCCTCAAACAAACTTTCCCATTGCTCCTTAATTCAATCTCCTGCCTCCATTATTTAATTTAAAAAGATTTATGAACCATTCAAATTCATTATCAGCCTCTCTCAATCCTGAATAACCATTATTCTAAAAATGAATCATTTAACCCTACTAATTGGTTTGGGTCAGGTGTATTGTACATAGTATTCTTGTACATAATCCGCCCAAATTTCTAAGATTAGAATCCAATATTAATTCCCAAGCATCCATTATTCTAAATGTGAAACCTCCAATTAGATTTCCCATTATTGGTTGTCTATAATGCGTCTATTAACCATTCAGAAGTTTGTACCAATTGGGATGCATTACTTAGAATAGAAAAGATCAATTTTGGGCACCATATCAGAGGGAGGGGGGGAGGGGAGAGGGGAGAGGGGAGAGGGGAGAGGGGAGAGGGGAGGGGGGAAGGGGGAGAGGGGAGGGGGGAGAGAGGGAGGGGGAGAGGGAGGGGGAGAGGGAGGGGAGAGGGAGGGGAGGGGGAGAGGAAGGGGAGGGGAGTGGGAGAGGGAGGGGAGGGGAGGGGAGGGGGTGAGGGAGAAGAGGAGAAGAAGGGGGAGGGTGAAGGGGAGGGGAGGGGGAGAGGGGGATGGGGAGAGTGGAAGGGGAGGGGAGGGGAGAGGGGGAGGGGAGAGGGGGAGGGAGGAGGGGGAGGGAGGGGTGGGAGGGGAGGGGAGGGGGTGGGGAGAAATAGGTACGAGTCCAGGTGGGGCACAGTGGAGGGTGGGGTGAGGGAGTGGGGGGGGGGGGGGTTGTGGAGGAAAGAAAGGGCGGAGTATGAAGGTAGCTGTTTACAGAGATAAACTATTAACCTCCTCGTACAGCACAACGGCGTGTTTCTTGCTTAAAATAGAAATAGATTTTGCCAAGAACCTGGTGTTGTTTTACGTTAGGTGGTCTTACTGAAGGTGAGGCCGATGCTTTGCGATACCTACGACAAATCAGGCAGGGAAGGCAGTTTGGAGGTGAGAAGCGTTTTCAAAAGCATCTTGTTCTCCCACCTGAGCCATTTCCCTTTCTCATATTAAGCGGCACATGGGACTTGCTATTCTGCTGAGGATTCAGTAACAGGAACGCGGACACGAACTGATCTCCCACTGATGACCATCTCCCCTCTGGGGGATGTAGCTTTGATCAAGCCGTATACCGTGATCGCTGGACTGTCCAACCTTCTCCGTCGGCACGGAGTTATCGCTGGTCGAAAAAGCCTTGAAATCAATAGGGTTGCCAACTTCCTCGCTCCCAAATATGGGGGACAAAGGGTGACGTCACCGCCCCGCGCCCCCACGTGACCTCACCCAGCCAGCGGCCACGTGCTCCCGCTCCACCAATGGCGGCCGCCATTGGTGGAGCGGGAGCACGTGGCCGCTGGCTGGGTGAGGTCACGTGGGGGCGCGGGGCGGTGACGTCACCCTTTGTCCCTTATGTGGGAGTGAGGAAGTTGGCAACCCCATCTAATACGGGACAAGGGGCGGTCTCCTATATGGGGCAAACCAATTTAGCCCAAAATACGGGATGTCCCGGCCGATACGGGACAGTCAGCGATCCTACTTGAATGCGAAGCTACCCAAATGCCCTGCAGATTTAGACTTCGATTTTAGATTTGGAGATACAGCGCGGAAACAGGCCCTTCGGCCCACCGGGTCCGCGCCGCCCAGCGATCCCCGCACACTAACACTATCCTACACACACCAGAGACAATTTTTACATTTGCCCAGCCAATTAACCTACAAACCTGCACGTCTTTAGGGTGCGGGAGGAAACCAAAGATCTCGGAGAAAACCCGCGCAGGTCACGAGGAGAACGTACAAACTCCGTACAGACGGCGCCCGTAGTCGGGATCGAACCTGAATCTCCGGCGCTGCATTCGCTGTAAGGCAGCAACTCTACCGCTGCGCCACCGTGCCGATTCAAGTGCTGGTTCAAGCCGAAGATAAGACACAGAATGCTGGAGTAACTCAGCGGGACAGGCAGCATCTCTGGAGAGAAGGAATGGGTGACGTTTCGGGTCGAGACCCTTCTTCAGTTCCTTCTCATCATGAGGCAAGATTTTGTGTGTCTATCTTCAATGTAAACCAGCATCCACAGTTCCTTCCTACACACACCTTTATTGTTCAGTATTGCTTTAGTTTTTAGATTTATTTTAGTTTTAGTTTGGTCTAGTTTGGTTTTAACATGGAAAACTTAGAAAATAAGTGCAGGAGTAGGCCATTTGGCCCTTCAAGCCAGCACCACCATTCAATATGATCACGGCTGATCATCCAAAATCAGTACCCCATTCCGGCTTTTTCCCCATATCCCTCGGCCCAAAGAGCTAAATCTAACTCTCAGATTTAGATTTAGATTTAATTTAGCCAGAGACCCGGGTTCGATCCTGACTACGGGTGCTGTCTGTGCGGAGTTTGTACGCTCTCCCCGTGACCTGCATGGGTTTTCTCCGAGGACCTCGGTCTCCTCTCGCACTCCAAAGACGTGCAGGTTTGTGGGTTAATTGGCTTGGTATGAATGTAAAATTGTCCCCGGTGTGACCAGGATAGTGTTAGTGCGCGGGGATCGCTGGTCGGCACGGACTCGGTGGGCCGAAGGGCCTGCTCCCGTGCTGTATCGCCGGCCCCAAAGCAGAAGCGTCCACATCGCGGGTCTGGAAACTGGGACTGTGTGCTGAGCTAATTCTGCTACCACCACCATCTACTGTACAAGTGATGGCTCCCACTGATTGTCGCTGGAAGATTGCGCCCTTTTCAGGACAGACGATGACAGCGATGTAACATTTGAAACATGGACGATGGACACTAAAGACGAAGAAAAAGAAGCTGTATCTCCAAACCAAACGAGACTGAAATCAGATTTCAGGGGGGATTTTTAGAATACAGCTCATTAAAATCATTCTGCTAACTGACAGAATTTCCAAGCCATTTTACAATCTTGCATTGTGAGCATTACAAAGTGGATATTCCCCACTCGTACCTAAACCGATATTGTAACTCAAGCATGGGAAAATTGTCAATTAAGGCAGCTTTATGCGAATTTAAATGACATCTTCTAAATGGTGGCTTCCTTTAAATCTGTGTACAGAAATGCAATGCTACCCAATAACTAAATGCTTCATATTACACCTGGTGCACTTGGCATTCAGTCTCAGCTGCTGTGTGTAGTTTAGTTTAGAGATACAGTGCGGAAACAGGCCCTTCGGCCCATCGAGTCCACGCCGACCATCGATCCCCGCACGCTAACACTATCCTACACACGCTAGGGACAATTTACACTTGTACCAAGCCAATTAACCTACAAACCTGTATGTCTTTGGAGCAGTGGGATGAAACCGGAGCACCCGGAGAAAGCCCATGCAGGTCACGGGGAGAACGTGCAAACTCCGTACAGACAGCACCCGTAGTCGGGATCGAACCCGGGTCTCTGGTGCTGTAGGTGCTGGAAGGCAGCAACTCTACCGCTGTGCCACCGTGTTGTGTTGGATTTATATCCATTTCTATCACTTTCAATTCCTTATATTTGACTCATAGCTCTGCAAACCATTCCTATCTATATATCTGTTCAAATGTATTTTAAAAGTGGAAAAAAGGAATTGCAAGTGCTGATTTTTTTTTTTTAAAGACACGAAGTGCTGGAGTAACTCAGCGGGTGAGGCACCATCTCTGGAGAACGTGGAGAGGTGGCATTTTGGGTCGAGACCCTACTTCAGATTGGTTAGGGAAACGAGGGAAAGAGACGATGATGTGGAGAGATAAAGAACAATGAATTAAAGATGTGCTAAAAGGTAACGATGATAAAGGAAACGGGCCATTGTTAGCTGTTTGTCGGGTGAGAACGAGAAGCTGGTGTGACTTGGGTGGGGGAGGGATGGAGAGAGAGAGGGAATGCCGGGGCTACCTGAAGTTAGAGAAATCAAATTCTAAGACTGGTGTAGCTGGGACAGGTTGGCCGGTGTGGGCAAGTTGGGCCGAAGGGCCTGTTTCCGCACTGCATCACTCTATGACTCTATGACTCTATGACTTAATTAAGACAGGATGTAATATATAATCCTCCTGTAGTCGACCTTAGTCTTACCGTGGAATAAAACACAGGACGAGCTGATGAAAATCTTTTTTTTCTCCACTTCACTGCATCCTATTCATCTACAAATGGAATAAAGTGTAGCTGCAGGGGACATCTTACACCCATCTGCCAAGCCAAACTCAATTATCATCTTGCATTTTACAGAAACCCCCTCCTTGGCTCACTCGTGCTTGATCGTTTTTAAAAAGAGACGGCGTGTTTTTGTTTTGCCTTCCCTCAGCTCAAAACCAGGCTTAGCTCCTCGACTTTCGACTGCAGAGGTACAGCGCGGAGGGAAATAGACAATAGACAATAGAAAATAGGTGCAGGAGAAGGCCATTCGGCCCTTCGAGCCAGCACTGCCATTCAATGTGATCATGGCTGATCATTCTCAATCAGTACCCCGTTCCTGCCTTCTCCCCATACCCCCTGACTCCGCTATCCTTAAGAGCTCTATCCAGCTCTCTCTTGAATGTATTCGGAGAATTGGCCTCCACTGCCCTCTGAGGCAGAGAATTCCACAGATTCACAACTGTCTGACTAAAAAAGTTTTTCCTCATCTCTGTTCTAAATGGCCTACCCCTTATTCTTAAACTTTAGCCCGTGGTTCTGGACTCCCCCAACATTGGGAACATGTTTCCTGCCTCTAACGTGCCCAACCCCTTAATAATTTTATACGTTTCGATAAGATCCCCTCTCATCCTTCTAAATTCCAGTGTATACAAGCCTAGTCCCTCCAGTCTTTCAACATATGACAGTCCCGCCATTCCGGGAATTAACCTAGTGAACCTACGCTGCACGCCCTCAATAGCAAGAATATCCTTCCTCAGGAGGCCCTTCGTCCCACCAAGTCTGCGCCGACCAGCGATCAAACCGTACACTATCCTACACACACTCTAGGGAATTGGAGGAACAGCACCTCATATTTCGCCTGGGCAGCTTGCAGCCCAGTGGTATGAACATCGACTTCTCCAACTTTAGATAGTTCCTCTGTCCCTCTCTTCCCCTCCTCCTTCCCAGATCTCCCTCTATCTTCCTGTCTCCACCTATATCCTTCCTTTGTCCCGCCCCCCTGACATCAGTCTGAAGAACATCAGACATCGACCCGAAACGTCACCCATTCCTTCTCTCCCGAGATGCTGCCTGACCTGCTGAGTTACTCCAGCACTTTGTGAATAAAAACCTTCGATTTGTACCAGCATCTGCAGTTATCTTCTTATACTGCTCTCCTAGCTGCGCCTCCCGAATATATTGTTGAGGCTTCAGAATGGTTTGGTCTCCAGGAAAATAATGCTGAGCTGGCACGCAGCAGTTTGCACCTCCTGTGATTAATTAGTGACATCAGGCGCTGGAATCGATCAGACGATGAATAAAAATAAACACTGATCTTTTTGCTTTCTAACTCTATTTATTCCTTTTTTCCCCCCTCAGAGTGGAGCAGCCAAGCGGTGTACAGGTCACTGGGAGGTCGGTGGGTCAGGACATTTGTGCTCTCACATCTCCAGCTTGCTGTTTATTTAGTTTACAAAATGTGTGGGAGGGAAGTGGAGACTCTGGTTTACACCGAAGATAGACACAAATAACTGGAGTAGCTCAGCGGGACAGGCAGCGTCTCTGGAGAGAAGGAACGGGTGACGTTTCCGGTCGAGACCCTTCTCCAGACTCTCCAGAGTCTTTCTCCAGAGATGCTGCCTGCCGACCCATTTGTTTAGTCGAGTTTAGAAACATAGAAACATAGAAAATAGGTGCAGGAGTAGGCCATTCGGCCCTTCGAGCCTGCACCGCCATTCAATATGATCATGGCTGATCATCCAACTCAGTATCCCGTACCTGCCTTCTCTCCATACCCCCTGATCCCTTTAGCCACAAGGGCCACATCTAACTCCCTCTTAAATATAGCCAATGAACTGGCCTCAACTACCTTCTGTGGCAGAGAATTCCACAGATTCACCACTCTGTGTGAAAAAAACCGTTCTCATCTCGGTCCTAAAAGACTTCCCCCTTATCCTTAAACTGTGACCCCTTGTTCTGGACTTCCCCAACATCGGGAACAATCTTCCTGCATCTAGCCTGTCCCACCCCGTAAGAATTTTGTAAGTTTCTATAAGATCCCCCCTCAATCTTCTAAATTCCAGCGAGTTTAGAGATACAGCGTGGGAACAGGCCCTTCGGCCCACCGAGTCTGTGCTGACCAGCGATCACCCAGCACGGTAGCACTGTCCGACACACAATTTACACTTATACCAAGCCAATTAACCTGCAAACATGCACGTCTTTGGAGAGTGGGTGGAAACCGGAGCACCCGGGGAAAACCCACGCGGTCACGGGGAGAACGTACAAACAGACAGCACCCGTAGTCAGGATCGAACCCGGGCCTCTGGCGCTGTGAGGCAGCAACTCTACCGCTGCGCCACCGTGCTGTGGTGTAAATTAAGTTCAGTTTATTATTGCCACATTTACCGAGATACAGTGAAAGGCTTTATGCACAATCAATAACATTCATTATTTCATGTGTAGGAAGTATAACTGCAGATGCTGGTTTAAACAGAAAAATGCTGGAGTAACTCAGTTGGACAGGCAGCATCTTTGGAGAGAAGGAATGGGTGACGTTTCAGGTCGAGACCCTTCTTCAGACTGAGTCAGGGGAGAGAGAGAGACACACACACACACACACACACAGATAAGGAAGGGTAAGGTGTGAAAGCGAGACATCAAAGGGGATGCAGTTCAAGGAGAATGAAGAATAGATTATTGTTAGCTGGGAGAAGATGGCAGCTAAGCAGAGAGAGATAAAATTTAATCAGATTGGGCGGAGGACTAGGAAGGGGGAGGGATGGAGAGAGAGGGAAAGCACGGGTTACTTGAAGTTTAGTTTGGAGATAGAGCGCGGAAACAGGCCCTTTGGTCCACTGAGTCCGCGCCGACCAGCGATCCCCGCACACTAACACCATCTCACACGCACGTCTGAAGAATGAATGAATGAATTAATAAGTTTATTGGCCAAGTATGTGCATATACAAGGAATGTGCCTTGTATATGCCCACCCAAGAAGGGTGTTGACCTGAAACATCGCCCGTCCCTTCTCTCCAGAGATGCTGCCCGACCCGCTGAATTACTCCAGCATTTTGTGTCTCTCTTCAGTGTAAACCAGCATCTGCAGTTCCTTCCTACACGTGATGAATGACGTGGTGCAGGTTGGCATTTTGCCGAGTTCACAAGAACGCCCAGCGATGGATCTGAGATCCTTCTGCCACTGAGCAGTGGGAAGCACGTCACGAAATGACAGCAGTACCTGGTTCCCAGAGGCCAGTGCGTGAGAGCTTGCTGGTGAACGCTGGCAGTTCAGTGCGGATATCCACCCGGGCAGCCGGCAAGCGTCAGATTCACTGCTGAGCGGTGAAGCGGGTCAGCACGGGGTCAAGCAGGCGATCGTAACATTAGTCCGGACGCCAGGCACGTACAGTGCACCAGGTCAGTCTTATCGAAACCTATAAGATTATTAAGGGGTTGGACACGTTAGAGGCAGGAAACATGTTCCCAATGTTGGGGGAGTCCAGAACCAGGGGCCACAGTTTAAGAATAATGGGGTAGGCCATTTAGAACGGAGATGAGGAAAAACTTTTTCAGTCAGAGAGTTGTGACTCTGTGGAATTCTCTGCCTCAGAAGGCAGTGGAGGCCAATTCTCTGAATGCATTGAAGAGAGAGCTAGATAGAGCTCTTAAGGATAGCGGAGTCAGGGGGTATGGGGAGAAGGCAGGAACGGGGTACTGATTGAGAATGATCAGCCATGGTCACGTTGAATGGGGGTGCTGGCTCGAAGGGCTGAATGTCCTCCTCCTGGACCTATTGTCTATTGTCTATTGTCAGTCGGTGCATGGGGAAAACTGAACCCATCCAGACAACATACCTGGGTCTCAGTGGGTCAGGCAGCGTCTCTGGAGAGAAGGAACGGGTGACGTTTTGGGTCGAGACCCTCCTTCAGTCTCAAAACTGAAGAAGGGTCTCGACCCGAAACGTCACCCGTTCCTTCTCTCCAGAGACGCTGCCCGACCCGCTGAGTTACTCCAGCATTTTGTGTCTACCTTCGGTGTAAACCAGCGTCTGCAGTTAACGTCCTACCCACATATCGGGGCCTCTAACTTGCTGGAGTTTAGAAGGGTGAGAGGGGACCTCATTGAAACATATTGAATGGTGAAAGGCCTGGATAGAGTGGATGTGGAGAGGATGTTTCCACCAGTGTGAGAGTCTAGGACCAGAGGTCACAGTCTCAGAATTAAAGGACGTTCCTTTAGGAAGGAGATGAGGAGGAATTTCTTTAGTCAGAGGGTGGTGAATCTGTGGAATTCATTGTCACAGAAGGCCGTGGAGGCCAAGTCAGTGGATATTTTTAAGGCCGAGGTAGATAGATTCATGATTTGTATGGGTGTCAGTGGTTGTGGGGAGAATTGGGTTGAGTGGGAGGAATGAGTCATGATTGAATGGCGGAGTAGACTTGATGTGCCAAAATTGCCCAGGGCAAATTGGAGCAACAGCACCTCGTATTTCGCTTGGGCAGCTTACACCCCAGCGGTATGAACATTGACTTCTCTAACTTCAAATAGCCCTTGCTTTCCCTCTCTCTCCATCCCCTCCCCCTTCCCAGTTCTCCCACCAGTCTTACCGTCTCCGACTACATTCTATCTCTGTCCCGCCCCACTCCCCTGACATCAGCCTGAAGAAGAGCCTCGACCCGAAACGTCGCCCATTCCTTCTCTCCGGAGATGCTGCCCGACCCGCTGAGTTGCTCCAGCATTTTGTGTCTGTCTCCAATGGGTTGTGTATAAAATGCTGCATATCCAGAACCAGGGGCCACACAGTCTAAGAACAAAGGGGAGGCCATTTAAAACTGAGGTGAGAAGAAACTTTTTCACCCAGAGAGTTGTGAATTTGTGGAATTCTCTGCCACAGAGGGCAGTGGAGGCCGATTCACTGGATGAATTTAAAAGAGAGTTAGATAGAGCTCTAGGGGCTAGAGGAATCAAGGGATATGGGTAGAAGGCAGGCACGGGTTACTGATTGTGGATGATCAGCCGTGATCACAATCAATGGCGGTGCTGGCTCGAAGGTGCCCAATAGCCTCCTCCTGCACCTATTTTCTATGTTTCTATATAAAGATTTACCTTGCGTGTTGACAAATATTTGGATATTATTGATGTGGATATCACTGTGTTGTAAGCACTTTCTATCCGTCCGGTCTGCTGACAGGTGGCTGGTTCAATAGACAGCTCCAAGCACATCATTAGCAGTTTTAATCCCTGAGTTTAAAGTTCTCAAGGTTCCCTCCGAATCTGTCACGTTCTTCCTCGACTCTGAGCGTTTTCCATTTAATTCACAAAACATTTATTCAAAATATGGTCCTTATCTTTGATGGGGTTATCTCTCCCCTTCTCACCAGCTGCTGAAAGACCGGAGTGTCTAAAATGAGTTTGCCATCTTTATTCATTGAGATCCTCTTTCCGCGGAAAGGTCAACAGAGGCGGCTTCACTGAACTCCCTATGCATGGACGTGTCCGACAGTTGCGGTGCGGTCCTCAAGAGAACGTTCTGGGAATACTCGACAGGCCAGGCAGCATCTGTGGAGAGAGGATATGCACAAAATGCTGGAGCAACTCAGCGGGACAGGCAGCAACTCTGGAGAGATGGAATGGGTGACGTTTCCGGTCGAGACTCTTCTTCGGAGAAGAGGAAAACTGTCAAAGTAGGCATACCTTGAGGTGATTTCACATAGAAACATAGAAAATAGGTGCAGGAGTAGGCCATTCGGCCCTTCGAGCCTGCACCGCCATTCAATATGATCATGGCTGATCATCCAGCTCAGTAACCCGTACCTGCCTTCTCTCCATACCCCCTGATCCCTTTAGCCACAAGGGCCACATCTAACTCCCTCTTAAATATAGCCAATGAACTGGCCTCAACTACCTTCTGTGGCAGAGAATTCCACAGACTCACCACTCTCTGTGTGAAGAAATGTTTTCTCATCTCGGTCCTAAAAGTCTTTCGCAGTGGAGCGGACAGAATGTGTCGGGGGGAAATGAAGATGCTGGTTTACACTGAAGATAAACACAAAAGGCCAGATTCACTCAGCGGGACAGGCAGCATCTCTGGAGAGAAGGGATGGGTGACGTTTCGGGGTGAGGACACTTCTACACATTTCATCCACTCCACTGCGAAATCTCCTCAAGGTACACCTTCTTTGAAGACGTACGCCTCCTCTCTGAAGAAGGGTCTCGACCCGAAACGTCACCCATTCCTTCCCTCCGGAGATGCTGCCTGTCCCGCTGAGTTACTCTGGCATTTTGTGTCTATCTTCGGAGTAAACCAGCATCTGCAGTTCCTTCCTACACGTTTCATCCGGGACAGGATAAACAGATGATATTTCATGTTAGGATCCTTATTCAGAAGTCAGAAGAAAGGTCGATCTTCGGTTTCCTCCCACACTCCAAAGACGTACAGGTATGTAGGTTAATTGGCTGGGTAAATGTAAAAATTGTCCCTAGTGGGTGTAGGATAGTGTTAATGTACAGGGATCGCTGGGCGGCACGGACTTGGTGGGCCGAAAAGGCCTGTTTCCGGATGTATATATATGATATGATATGATATGAAACATCGTCTGTCCATTCCTTCCACAGAGGCTGCCTGACCCGCTGAGTTCCTCTGTTAGCTCGTTGTGACTTGTAGGGACGTGTTGCGTTCAAATTGGTAGCATTTATTAGCCAGGTTGGGGCGGCACGGTGGCGCAGCAGTAGAGTTGCTGCCTCACAGCGCCAGAGACCCGGGTTCGATCCCGACTACGGGTGCTGTCTGTGTGGAGTTTGAACGTTCTCCCCGTGACCTGCGTGGGTTTTCATCGAGATCCTCGGTTTCCTCCCACACTCCAAAGCCGTGCGGGATTGTCGGTTAATTGGCTTTGGTATAAATGTAAAATTTGCCCCTAGTGTGTGTAGGATAGTGTTAGTGTGCGGGGATCGCTGGTCGGTCCGGACTCGGTGGGCCGAAGGGCCTGTTTCCGCGCTGTATCTAAACTAGACAATAGACAATAGACAATTGACAATAGACAAGAGGTGCAGGAGGAGGCCATTCGGCCCTTCGAGCCAGCACCGCCATTCAATGTGATCATGGCTGATCATTCTCAATCAGTACCCCGTTCCTGCCTTCTCCCCATACCCCCTGACTCCGCTATCCTTAAGAGCTCTATCCAGCTCTCTCTTGAATGCATTCAGAGAATTGGCCTCCACTGCCTTCTGAGGCAGAGAATTCCACAGATTTACAACTCCCTGACTGAAAAGGTTTTTCCTCATCTCAGTTCTAAATGGCCTACCCCTTATTCTTAAACTGTGGCCCCTGGTTCTGGACTCCCCCAACATTGGGAACATGTTTCCTGCCTCTAACATGTCCAACCCCTTAATAATCTTATATGTTTCAATAAGATCTCTCATCCTTCTAAATTCCAGTGTATACAAGCCTAGTCGCTCCAGTCTTTCAACATATGACAGTCCCGCCATTCCGGGAATTAACCTAGTAAACCTACGCTGCACGCCCTCAATAGCAAGAATATCCTTCCTCAAATTTGGAGACCAAAACTGCTCACAGTACTCCAGGTGCGGTCTCACTAGGGCCCTGTAAAACTAAACTAAAGAAAAGTACATGGTCGACAGTAATGTGCTGTGGGACGTCCCGAACCCATGAAACGTACTCCCTTAATGAACGGTCTTCGCATTATTTTTTAATGATATAATTATTGATTGAGTTGGATTAAAATTAACCCTGGAGTCTCCTATTTCACATTTGAATAACTGTGGAGGAGACTAGTGACATCTAGTGAGAGAAGGTATAACTGCAGAAATACTACTGCCACATGATCGACACGGTGGCGCAGCGTTGGGTTGCTGCCTCACAGCGCCAGAGACCCGGGTTCGATCCCGACTACAGGTGCTGTCTGTACGGAGTTTGTACGTTCTCCCCGTGACCTGCATGGGTCTCCTCCGAGATCTTCGGTTTCCTCCCACACTCCAAAGACGTACAGGTTTGTAGGTTAATTGGCTTGGTCTATGTGTAAATTGTCCCTTGTATGTCTAGGATAGCGTTAATGTCCGGGGGTCGCTGGTCTGAGCGGTCTCGGTGGGCCGAAGGGCCTGTTTCCGTGCTGTATCTCTAAACTAAACTAAACTAAACCCCGTACACTAGCACTATCGTACACGCTAGGGGCAATTTCCTTTTTTTTCCGAAGCCAATTAACCTACAAATCCGCACGTCTTTGGAGGGTGGGAGGAAATGGGAGCACCCGGAGAAAACCCGCATGGTCACGGGGAGAACGTACAAACTGCGAACAGACAGCACCCATAGTCATGATTCAACCCGGGTCTCTGGCGCCGTGAGGCAGAAACACCTCCACTGCGCTTCTGTGCTGCAGAACAAATCTCTAAATCAGTTTAAGAATAAGGGGTAGGCCATTTAGAATGGAGATGAGGAAAAACCTTTTCACTCAGAGAGTTGTGAAGCTGTGGAATTCTCTGCCTCAGAAGGCAGTGGAGGCCAATTCTCTGGATGCTTTCAAGGGAGAGTTAATGAATGAATGAATGAATGAATGAATGAATGAATAAATAAGTCTGAAGAAGGGTCTCGACCCGAAACATCACCCATTCCTTCTCTGCCGAGATGCTGCCTGACCTGCTGAGTTACTCCAGCATTTTGTGAATAAATACCTTCGATTTGTACCAGCATCTGCAGTTATTATCTTATAGAATAAATAAGTTTATTGGCCAAGTATGTGCATATACAAGGAATGTTAGAGAGAGCTCTTAATGATAGCGGAGTCAGGGGGTATGGGGAGAAGGCAGGAACGGGGTACTGATTGTGGATGATCAGCCATGATCACGGTGAATGGCGGTGCTGGCTCGAAGGGCCGAATGGCCTACTCCTGCACCTGTTGTCTATTGATTGTTGTCTGTTGACTATTGATAAGAGAAGGCTGCACTTGGAGTATTGGGTTCAGCTTTTGTCACCACGCTAGAGGAAGGATTCATTAAGCTGGAATGCGTGTAGAGAAGATTTATGAGGATGCTATAGGACTCAAGAAGTTCTTGTGAATCACAAGAGAAACATGTCTCTTTCACTGAGATACATGATGATCATAAATGTACATCTTTCTACTCAGCACTTTAGTTTGTTAGTTTGGAGATACAGCGCGGAAACAGGCCCTTCGGCCCACCGTGTCCGTGCCGACCAGCGATCCCCGCACACTAACACTACCCCACGCACGCTAGGGACAATTTAGATTTATACCAAGCCAATTATCCTATAAACCTGCACGTTTTTGGAGTGTGGGGGGGGGGGAAATGAAGCACCTGGAGAAAACCCACGCAGGTCACCGGGAGAACGTACAATCTCCGCCCAGACAAGCACCCGTGGTCGGGATCGAACCCGGGTCCCTGGCGCTGCGAGGCGGCAGCTCTACCGCCGCGCCACGCGTAACTTTTTCAGTCAGAGGGTTGTGAATCTGTGGAATTCTCTGCCTCAGAAGGCAGTGGAGGCCAATTCTCTGAATGCATTCAAGAGAGAGCTGGATAGAGCTCTTAAGGATAGCGGAGTCAGGGGGTATGGGGAGAAGGCAGGAACGGGGTACTGATTGAGAATGATCAGCCATGATCACATTGAATGGCGGTGCTGGCTCAAAGGGCCGAATGGCCTCCTCCTGCACCTATTGTCTATTGTCTATTGCCACCGAGCCGTGCCGTCAGCAGACCACGGTCTCCGTCGACAAGGACCAGACTTGCCGGCTCTCTCACCGCGACTGAACCAGGCCATCCTGCACACTCCTGGACTGGCTGCGATCTCATTACTCCAGCCTAATCTGAAAGATAACCAGAGTTAATCAGGGAGAGAATCCGTGGCCAGGGCTCATTATCAGTGGAATGGTGCAGTCTTGGCAGAGATCAGAGGCTGCAGTTCACCTGGACTGGATTCATCGCGCCAAAATTCATAAACGTCAAACGTAAGTGGTTCATGAATGTTTTATTAGTCCTGGCATTAGATTCATCCTCAAAGATTAGAGTCGTAGAGCCAAACAACTGGGGAACAGGCCCTTCGGCCCAACTTGCCCATGCTGACCAAGATGCCCCATCAATGCCAGTCACACCTGCCCGTGCATGGCCCACATCCCTCTCAACCATGAACCTGTCCAAATGGCTTTCAGTTCATAAGTTATACAGGGAGAATTAGGCCATTCGGCCCATCAAGTCTACTCCGCCATTCAATCGTGGTTGATCTATCTTTCCCTCTCAAACCCAATCTCCTGCCTTCTCCCCAAAGCCCCTGACACCCGTACTAATTAAAAATCAGTCAATCTCCACCTTAAAAATACCCGATGACTTGGCCTCCACAGCCAAACACAGATTCACCACCCTCAGACTAAAGAGATTTCTCCTCATCTCCTTCCTAAAGGAACGTCCTTTTATTCTGAGGCTGTGCCCTCTGGTCCTAGACTCTCCCACTGGTGGAAACATCCTCTCCCCATCCACTCTATCCAGGCCGCTCACTATTCGGTAAGTTTCAATGAGGTCCCCCCTCATCCTTCTAAACTCCAGCGAGTACAGGCCCTGTCAAATGCTCATCATATGTTAACCCATTCATTCCTGGGACCGTACTCCCTGACCAACAGTTGGTTCAACATCTGTCAAACAGAGAAAATAGAAAATAGGTGCAGGAGGAGGCCATTTGGCCCTTCGAGCCAGCACCGCCATTCATTATGATCATGGCTGATCATCCACAATCAGTAACCCGTGCCTGCCTTCTCCCTTGATTCCGCTAGCCCCTAGAGCTCTATCTAATTCACTTTTAAATCCATCCAGTGAATCGGCCTCCACTGCCCTCTGTGGCAGAGAATTCCACAAATTCACAACTCTCTGGGTGAGTGGGGATAGACAGATTCTTGATTGGTATGGGTGTCAGGGGTGATGGGGAGAAGGCAGGAGGGGTTGGGAGGGAGAGATAGATCAGCCATGATTGAATGGCGGAGTAGACTTGATGGGCCGAATGGCCTAATTCTGCTCCTATCACATATGACCTCATGGGATCTTATCCATATCAGAGGCGATAGCCTGAAGTATATGAGGCAAGGGGGAAGGTAACAAAGTTTCTCATAATTATCTCACTTTAGTTTAATGTCTTTCAATTATTTCTCTGTTTTATGTGTTTTTAATTGACTACTTTTTTTAAACTTTATAATTTTTTTTAGTTAATTATTGCAATTTTTATGGTTCTTAATGTGCCTGCCGGACACTTTTAAAATTCGTCAGCTGATTTTTTTCTCCCCTTCACGAATGATTGAACTGTGGCCTCAGAATTAAAGGACGTTCCTTTAGGAAGGAGATGAGGAGGAATTTGTTTAGTCAGAGGGTGGTGAATCTGTGGGATTCTTTGCCACAGACGGCTGTGGAGGCCAAGTCGGTGGATATTTTTAAGGCAGAGATAGATAGATTCTCGATTAGTGCGGGTGTCAGGGGTTACGGGGAGAAGGCAGGAGAATGGAGTTGAGAGGGAGAGATAGATCAGCCACGATTGAATGGCGGAGTAGACTTGATGGGCCGAATGGCCTAATTGTGATCCTATCCCTTATGAACTTGTGGCTGTGGATCTGTTTGCTGTTGAAGCTGGACAGATGTGAGAGAGATAGTTTAGTTTAGTTTAGTTTAATGAGTTACTTTAGAGATACAGCATGGAAACAGGCCATTCGGCCCACCGAGTCAGTGCTGACCAGCCATCTCCGCACACTAACACTGAGCCACAGCACTTTAGTTTCTTAGTTTAGAGATACAGCATGGAAACAGGCCATTCGGCCCACCGAATCCGCGCTGACACTACCCTGTACACACTAGGGACAATTTACATTTAAACCAAGCCAATTATCCTACGAACCTGCACATCTTTGGACAATAGACAATAGACGCAGGAGGAGGCCATTCGGCCCTTCGAGCCAGCACCGCCATTCAATGTGATCACGGCCGATCATTCTCAATCAGTACCCCGGAGTGTGGAGGGAAACCGAAGCACCCGGAGAAAACCCACGCAGGTCACGGGGAGAACGTGCAAACTCCGTGCTAGACAGGCACCCGTAGACGGGATCGAACCCGGGGTCTCCGGCGCCGTGAGGCGGCAGCTCTACCGCTGCGCCACCGTGCCGCCCGAGTTGCATGCTAACCTGTGGGCAGAAAGACAGCACAAGAGTCCAGGCAGTAAGTGGACTCCTGGACTCTGGACAATTGGCCAGTCACACCGGGCAGTGAGCCGGTGATTCTGGGGCGGCACGGTGGTGTAGCGTTAGCGTCACTGCCTCACAGCGCCAGAGACCCAGGTTCAATCCCGACTACGGGTGCCGCCTGTACGGAGTTTGTTACGTTCTCCCCGTGACCTTGTGGGTTTTCTCCGGGAGCTCCGGTTCCCTCCCACACTCCAAAGACGGGCAGGTTTGTAGGTAAATCGGCTTCAGTAAAAATTGCAAATTGCCCCTAGTGTGTGCAGGATAGTGTTAGTGTGCGGGGATCGCTGGTCGGCGTGGAAGGGGCCTGTTTCCACACTGTATCTCTAAAGTAAATGATATAAGACAATGAGATACTTTTGATGGGAAATCCCAACAGTTACACATCCCCTCTCTGAGGCCCAAGACCCAGTTCTGAAAGAAAGTTTGAAGAAGTGTTGCAGTTAAGAGAAGATTTAATGATCACATCAGGGAGAAAGTCAAGCTAATGACTTTCCTCAGTATCTTCGGAATTAATTACTCAGCTCTGAGATACACAAAGGTCATTGAAGGCGAACAAGAGTTGAAGGCTCTGAGCGAGGCAGAGGGCTGGCAGGTTGACGTGGGACGAGACAGCCAGGAGATTCATTAGCGGGTCCACACGAGGAAAAAGACCCGTGTTCGGTTATTGTCGGAGAGATGTGTTACCTGTGACGAGCTGGATCCTACATCTCGAAACGGGGGGGAGGGAGGAACTGATGGGCGCAGCGGCCGACAGGCGGGCACGCTGAAAGGAACGCAGCAACTTCACCGGGCCACAGACCCGCACACAAACGCCACCTCCGCGACGGAGACTGTCACTGCCGCAACGGTCTCTTCAGCGACGCTACTCTAACCGAGGTGTGGAGCAAGCAGCCAACTGGGATGCATTGCCCATGGTCAGCCATGACCGACGGGGGCCTAAGAAAGAAGTTAGATCCAGTCAATAGACAATAGGTGCAGGAGTAGGCCATTCAGCCCTTCGAGCCAGCACCGCCATTCAATGCGATCATGGCTGATCACTCTCAATCAGTACCCCGTTCCTGCCCTCTCCCCATACCCCCTCACTCCGCTATCCTTAAGAGCTCTATCCAGCTCTCTCTTGAAAGCATCCAACGAACTGGCCTCCACTGCCTTCTGAGGCAGAGAATTCCACACCTTCACCACTCTCTAACTGAAAAAGTTCTTCCTCATCTCCGTTCTAAATGGCCTACCCCTTATTCTTAAACTGTGGCCCCTTGTTCTGGACTCCCCCAACATTGGGAACATGTTTCCTGCCTCTAATGTGTCCAATCCCCTAATTATCTTATATGTTTCAATAAGATCCCCCCTCATCCTTCTAAATTCCAGTGTATACAAGCCTAATTGCTCCAGCCTTTCAACATACGAAGCTCGTTTAACTTACAAATGCCCGTTGGCTAGAAGTTTTACTAGCCATTGCCAGCCATAAGGTCAGGGGTGATAGGAGCAGGATTAGCCCATTCGGCCCATCAAGTCTGCACCGCCATGCAATCATGGCTGATCTATCTCTAGTATAAGAAAATAACTGCAGATGCTGGTACAAATCGATTTATTCACAAAATGCTGGAGTAACTCAGCAGGTCAGGCAGCATCTCAGGAGAGAAGGAATGGGTGACGTTTCTTCAGTCTGAAGAAGGGTCTCGACCCGAAACGTCACCCATTCCTTCTCTCCTGAGATGCTGCCCGACCTGCTGAGTTACTCCAGCATTTTGTGAATGAATACCTTCGATTTGTACCAGCATCTGCAGTTATTTTCTTACACTATCTCTCCCTCCTAACCCCATTCTCCTGCCTTCTCCCCATAACCCCTGACACCCGCACTAATGTACGTCATTGGTGACCCTCGGACTATCCTTGATCGGACTTTGCTGGCTTTACCTCGCACTAAACGTTATTGCCTCAACATGTATAGGAAAAAAACAAACTGCAGATGCTGGTTTAAATCGAAGGTAGACACAAAATGCTGGAGTAACTCAGCGGGTCAGGCAGCATCTCTGGAGAGAAGGAATGGGTGACCGAAGGGTCTCGACCCAAAACGTCACCCGTTCCTTCTCTCCTGAGATGCTGCCTGACCCGCTGAGTTACTCCAGCATTTTGTGCCTACCTTCCCTTAACATGAATCTGCACACTGCGAATAGCTCAATTGTTACCGCGCATTGGCTTTCCGCTGACTGGTTTAGCACGCAACAAAAGCTGTTCACTGTACCTCGGTACACCTGACCACTTAAGGGGTTGGAGAGGCTAGATGCGGGAAGATTGTTGCCGATGTTGGGGGAGTCCAGAACCAGGAGTCACAGCTTAATGATAAGGGAGAAGTCTTTTAGGACCGAGATGAGAAAACATTTCTTCACACAGAGAGTGGTGAGTCTGTGGAATTCTCTGCCACAGAAGGTAGTTGAGGCCAGTTCATTGGCTATATTTAAGAGGGAGTTAGATGTGGCCCTTGTGGCTAAAGGGATCAGGAGGTATGGAGAGAAGGCAGGTACGGGATACTGAGTTGGACGATCAGCCATGATCATATTGAATGGCGGTGCAGGCTCGAAGGACCGAATGGCCTACTCCTGCACCTATTTTCTATGTTTCTATGTAAAACCAAACTGAAGCTGAACTGAAGGGCCGTTTCGCCCTGCTGTATCTCTAAACTCTAAAGGGTGAGACTGTTCTTTGATTATTCTTGGGATTGAAGAAGGGTCTCGACCCGAAACGTCACCCATTCCTTCTCTCCAGGGATGCTGCTTAGTCCCGCTGAGTTACTCCTCCAGCTTTCTGTGTCTATCCGCGATTATGCTTTCTCTTTCCTTACACAGTACCTTTTCTCTCCCTGCCGAGTGTCTCCCGGTTTACTACCCATGCTGGCAGTGATGTAGACCATGCGTTAATGCTTTACATGTTGGCGATTGTTTGCTGTCACTGGGGATGAATGCAACTCCGCAATGCACCCCAGGCAACCCATGACTCATGCGTCAGTAATTTGCCTCCTTTAAGATTTAAGATCCTGCTTTCAGATTCAACTAATCTTTACATAAATTTTTATTCTATCATGATCTGTCTTCCCTGCAGGACACTTTTAAGGGCCTGTCCCAGTTAGGCGATGTTAAGGCGACTGCTGGCGACTAGGCTGTCGTTGAACGTTTGCCGGGGTGTCGCGGGCATGATCGTGAGGAGTCTTCAATGAATCGTAGCGGATCACGGCGCGACGCGGAAAAAATTTTCCACATAGAAATCTCTCGCCGACAGCTGGCTTGTGGCCTGGTATCGTAGCTTATTGCGCGCGCTGTCTGTCGCACGCTGTCCCCAGGTTTGCTAGGTTGTCGCAGATGCATTTAGAAGCACGTAATATTAAATTAAGAAAAGGGCATTTGAAGATACCAGGAGATAGTTTGTTTAACCAATTTATTTACCGTCAGGACATTTGACGGGTAGATTGGAGGCGACAGTTTGACGGTCAGGTAAGCGTGGGGATTTCGCGATGTTTCCGAAGACGGTGTAATCTCTTGGCCAGGTGCTAGTTTCACAAAAGAAAGTGACTTGTATCGACCTGACTCGGCATTGTCGTGGTCATTGTCGTGGTCATTGTCGCGGTCATTGTCGCGGTCATTGTCGTGGTCATTGTCGTGGTCATTGTCGTGGTCATTGTGTTGGTCATTGTCGTGGTCATTGTCGTGGTCATTGTCGCGGTCATTGTCGCGGTCATTGTCGTGGTCATTGTCGTGGTCATTGTCGTGGTCATTGTCGTGGTCATTGTCGTGGTCATTGTCGCGGTCATTGTCGCGGTCATTGTCGTGGTCATTGTCGCGGTCATTGTCACGGTCATTGTCGTGGTCATTGTCGTGGTCATTGTCGTGGTCATTGTCGCGGTCATTGTCGCGGTCATTGTCGTGGTCATTGTCGTGGTCATTGTCGTGGTCATTGTCGTGGTCATTGTCATGGTCATTGTCGTAGGGTAAAAGAAAATTTCGGCGATCTGCTACGACTTTGACAGTCGCCGGCAGTCGCCTTAAAAATGGCGTAATTGGGACAGGCCCTTAAATCACCTGGTGCAAAACCCATCATTGTCTCCTCAATATACATTGTCTCCCCTACAACATACAGTTTAAGTACCCCATTTCCAAAATGTAGGAAGGGAATGCAGATGCTGGTTTCACTGTTGCAAAACGTACTTGGCTAATAAAGTATGATTATGATTATGAGACGCTGGTTTAAACCGAAGATAGACACAAAGAGGTGGAGTAACTCAGCGGGACAGGCAGCATCTCTGGAGAGAAGGAATGATTGAGGTTTCGAGTCGGGACCCTTCTTCAGACTTCGACCGGAAACGTCGCCCATTCCTTCGCTCAGGAGATGCTGCCTGTCCCGCTGAGTTCTTGCGTCTATCTTCCATTTCCTATAATCCTCCAATGCCATAACAATGTTGAGTTCTGTACAGTTTAGAGACACAGCGCGGAAACAGGCCCTTCGGCCCACCGAGTCCGCGCCGACCAGCGATCCCCCGCACATTAACGCGATCCGGCACGCACTAGGGACAATTTACATGTGTACCAAGCCAATTAACTTACAAACCTGGACGTCTTTGGAGTGTGGGAGGAAACCAAAGAACTCTGAGAAAACCCACGCGGGTCACGGGGAGAACGTACAAACTCTGTACAGACAGCACCCGTAGTCGGGATCGAACCCGGGTCTCTGGTGCTGCAAGCGCTGTAAGGCAGCAACTCTACCGTCGCGCCACCATGTTTTAAAGACGTTTGGACAGATAACGTGGATAGGAAAGGTTTAGAGGGATCTGGGCCAAACGCGGACAGGTTGGACTGGTGTGGTGGGGCGGGGCACGGTGGCGCAGCGGTAGACTTGCTGTTTCACGGCGCCAGAGACCCGGGTTCGTTCCTGACCACGGGCGCCGCCTGTACGGAGTTTGTACGTTCTCCCCGTGACTGCGTGGGTTTTCTCCAAGATCTTCGGTGTCCTCCCACACTCCAACACCTACAAAGTTGTAGACTGATTGCCTTGGTACACTTGTCCCTAGTGTGTGTAGGATAGTGTTCGTGTGCGGGGATCGCTGGTCGGTGCGGACTCGGTGGGCCGAAGGGCCTGTTTCCGCGCTGTACCTCTAAACTAAATTAAATCTAAACTAAAAGATAGACATGAAAAGCTGGAGTAACTCAGCGGGTCAGGCAGCATCTCTGGAGAGAAGGAATGGGTGACGTTTCGGGTCAGGGCCCTTCTTCAGACAGACTGTGCCAGTCCCGCTGAGTTACTCCAGCATTTTTGTGTCTATCTTCGATTGAAACCAGCACTTGCAGTTCCTTCCTGCACATTAAAAGGAAACTAAATTAGAATGGTGAACTTTAACTAGGCCAGTGCGGGAGGGGATGGGAAAGGATTGCTAAGTAACCTTCGTACAGAACTAGTTTCGATCACTTCTCCACAGAGAGAGAGAGGAAGCAACATTTAATAGCCCAGCCACTTACTCCCCTCTCTCGTGGCCCTGGCCTTCTCTGTGCCGAACTCCAATTTGGCACAGCAGAAAAACCTGACAGCTTTGCCTCTTCCCCACGGGGCCACGTCTGAATGATCACAGCTGTAAGAGGAAAGGAAATTAGACACGGGTTAAAAGTCAGCATTAAAGAAAAATTAGCTGGAATATGCGAGATGTCGTCATTGTTCACCGGCGGGAGAGGATGAGGACAAATGAGAACTAAGTTTAGCAAACGAGAACTAAAGGCCCTGTCCCAGTTACGTGACTTTTATGACGACTGCCGGCGACTGTCAAAGTCGTAGCAGATCGCCGACATTTTCTTTTACCCTACGACAATGACCACGACAATGACCACGACAATGACCGCGACAATGACCGCGACAATGACCATGACAATGACCACGACAATGACCGCGACAATGACCGCGACAATGACCGCGACAATGACCACGACAATGACCACGACAATGACCACGACAATGACCACGACAATGACCACGACAATGACCACGACAATGACCACGACAATGACCGCGACAATGACCGTGACAATGACCACGACAATGACCGTGACAATGACCGTGACAATGACCGCGACAATGACCGCGACAATGACCGCGACAATGACCACGACAATGACCACAACAGTGACCGTGACAATGACCACGACAATGACCGCGACAATGACCACGACAATGACCACAACAGTGACCGTGACAATGACCGCGACAATGACCGCGACAATGACCACGACAATGACCACAACAGTGACCGTGACAATGACCACGACAATGACCACGACAATGACCACGACAATGACCGTGACAATGACCACGACAATGACCACGACAATGACCGTGACAATGACCACGACAATGACCACGACAATGATCACGACAATGACCACGACAATGATCACGACAATGACCACGACAATGACCACAACAGTGACCGTGACAATGACCACGACAATGACCACAACAATGACCGTGACAATGACCACGACAATGACCACGACAATGACCACGACAATGACCACGGCAATGCCGAGTCAGGTCGATACAAGTCACTTATTTTGTGAAACTAGCACCTGGCTGAGAGGTTACACCGTCTTCGGAAACATCGCGAAATCCCCACGCTTACCTGACCGTCAAACTGTCGCCTCCAATCTACCCGTCAAATGTCCTGACGGTAAATAAATTGGTTAAACAAAACTATCTCCTGGTATCTTCAAATGCCTTTTCTTAATTTAATATTACGTGCTTCTAAATGCATCTAAGAGAACCTAGCAAACCTGGGGACAGCGTGTGACAGACAGCGTCCGCAATAAGCTACGATACCTGGCCACAAGCCAGCTGTCCCCGAGAGATTTCTATCTGGAATTTTTTTTCCGCGACGCGCCGAGATCCGCTACGATTCACTGAAGACTCCTCACGATCATGCCCGCGACACCCCGGCAAATGTTCGGCAACAGCCTAGTCGCCGGCAGCCGCATTAACATCGCCTAGGTGGGACAGGCCCTTAAGGTCATAAGGGATAGTGGAATTGGTCCACTCCGCCATTCAATCCTGGCTGATCTATCTCTCCCTCCTAACCCCATTCTCCTGCCTTCTCCCCATAACCCCTGACACCCGCACTAGACAATTAAACCTGTGCTGAACCAGAACTAAAGATTGACAAACGGGAACTAAGTACATTTAGGGACACAAAGTGCTGGAGTAACTCAGCAGGCCAGGCAGCATCTCTGGGGAACATGGATTGGGTTGGGACCCTTCTTCAGTAAGGGGTGGTACGGAATGGGGGGGTAAACAACACCTGATATTTCACTTTGTCCTCCCCCACCCCCCCCCCCCCTCCTCTTTGTAACTTTTTCAGCGCCCTTTACATAGAGTCATAGAGTCAAAGAGCGATACAGTGTGGAAACAGGTCCTTCGGCCCAACTTGCCCACACCAGCCAACATGTCCCAGCTACACTAGTCCCATCTGCTTGCGTTTGGCCCATATCCCTCCAAACCTGTCCTATCCATGTACCTGTCTAACTGTTTCTTAAACGTTGGGATAGTCCCAGCCTCAACTACCTCCTCTGGCAGCTTGTTCCATACACCCACCGCCCTCTGTGTGAAAAAGTTACCCCTCAGATTCCTATTAAATCTTTTCCCCTTCACCTTAAACTTGTGTCCTCTGGTCCTCGATTCACCTACTCTGGGCAAGAGACTCTGTGCATCTATTGAATTGAATTTAAGTGGTGACAATTTGCATATCTTGCGTATGCTAGCGAAGAATTTCACATGTGCCAATAGAGTATTCAATTGAATTCAATTCTTTCTTCTTCTCTCCCTATTCCCTCCCAGTCAGAAGAAGGGTCTCGACCCGAAGCGTCACCTATCCACGTTCTCCACAGATGCTGCCTGGCCCGCTGAGTTACTCCAGCACTCTGTGAAACGTCACCCATCCACGTTCTCCACAGATGCTGCCTGACCCGCTGAGTTACTCCAGCACTCTGTGAAACGTCCCCCATCCATGTTCTCCACAGATGCTGCCTGACCCACTGAGTTAGATTTAGAGATACAGCGCAGAAACAGGCCCTTCGGCCCACCGGGTCTGCGCCGCCCAGCGATCCCCGCACATTAACACTATCCTACACCCACTAGGGACAATTTTTTTACATTTGCCCAGCCAATTAACCTACAAACCTGCACGTCTTTGGAGTGTGGGGGGAAACCGAAGATCTCGGAGAAAACCCACACAGGTCACGGGGAGAACGTACAAACTCCGTACAGACAGCACCCGTGGTCAGGATCGAACCTGAGTCTCCGGCGCTGTATTTGCTGTAAGGCAGCAACTCTACCGCTGCGCCACCGTGCCGCTCCTTACTCCAGCACTCTGTGAAACGTCACCCATCCATGTTCTCCTGAGATGCTGCCTGGCCCACTGAGTTACTCCAGCACTTTGTGTCTGAAGAAGGCCCCAAACTGAAACGTCACCTATCCATGTTCTCCAGAGATGCTGCCCGACCCGCTGAGTTACTCCAGCACTCTGTGAAACGTCACCCATCCACGTTCTCCAGAGATGCTGCCTGACCCGCTGAGTTACTCCAGCACTTTGTGCCGCTTTTACCAAGCCTGTGTCTGGTCTCGGAGAGGAACAGGGACAGGCTGGTGCACTTTAAGAGCGGAGCGCAACAATGACTTGGAGAAGCCGGACCTCAGCTGGTTGCAATGTCACTTCTCCACAAACTCATTTTAAATTTAAAATGAATTATTTTGGCCTGCCGTTCATAACATGTGGAGGTGAAATTGGCACTTTCATTCCCAGCCTCACGCACACTGACATATATGCACGGTATCAAGATTGCAGCATCCAGAAACATAGACAATAGGTGCAGGAGCAGTCCATTCGGCCCTTCGAGCCAGCACCGCCATTCAATATGATCACGGCTGATCATCCAGAATCAGTACCCCAGTTCTTGCTTTCTCCCCATATCCCTTGATTCCGTTAGCCCTCAGAGATAAGTCAGTGTGCCTGAGGCTGCAAATCAAAGTACCACTTTCACCTCCGCATGTTAAAAATCCCAGGGCAAAATAGTTCATTTTCAATTTTAAATGAATTTGTGGAGAAGTGACATTGCAACCAGCTGGGGTTCATCTTCGTCTCTTGACAAGGGACCAAGTATATGTTGTGCTTCAGTCTTAACCTGCAGTTTCTTGAGTCTCCATCTTACTCCTCCACCTCGAAAGCTTTTCAAAGTGTGCCTACTTCTTTTAAGAAGTTTGGTTTTTAGTTCAGTGAAGAGATATGTCATGGAAACAGATCCCTTCCGGCCTGTTCTTCTCCCTGCACCATGGCATCAGCGGCTATTTCTGGCCAAACTCCGAGCTCTGCTTGTATACACTGGAATTTAGAAGGATGAGAGGAGATCTTATCGAAACCTATAAGATTATTAAGGGGTTGGACACGTTAGAGGCAGGAAACATGTTCCCAATGTTGGGGGAGTCCAGAACCAGGGGCCACAGTTTAAGAATAAGGGGTAGGCCATTTAGAACTGCGATGAGGAAACACTTTTTCAGTCAGAGAGTTGTGAATCTGTGGAATTCTCTGCCTCAGAAGGCAGTGGAGGCCAATTCTCTGAATGCATTCAAGAGAGAGCTAGATAGAGCTCTTAAGGATAGCGGAGTCAGGGGGTATGGGGAGAAGGCAGGAACGGGGTACTGATTGAGAATGATCAGCCATGATCACATTGAATGGCGGTGCTGGCTCGAAGGGCCAAATGGCCTCGCCTGCACCTATTGTCTATTGTCTGCTGTGTTGCAATTAGCTTTCTGAGTGGTGAGGAGGCCCCTACACACACACACACACACACACACACACACACACACACACACACACACACACACACACACACACACACACACACACACACACACACACACACACACACAAACCAGCAGATACCCGCACCGATACACATGCACATATACATCCACCCACACACACCTGCACGCGCACATGCATACACGCATGTGCGCGCATACGCACACATGTGCAAGCACACGTAGACACACAAACAAAACACACGTGCACGCATACATGTACAAAATACAAGCACAAGCACACACACATACAAATGCGGACACACACACACATACGCACACATGTGCACACACACACATACATATGCACACACACACGCACACAAGTGTACACACAAGTGTACACACACACACACACACACACACACACACACAAGTGTACACACACACAAGCACAAGTACACACACACACACACACACACACACACACACACACACACACAAGCACAAGTACACAAGCACACACACGTGCACACACACACAAGCACAAGTACACAAGCGCACACACACTCACACACAAGTGCACACACAAGCACACACACAAAGTACACAAGCACACACACACACACACACACACACACACACACACACACACACACACACACACACACACACACACACACACACACACACACACACATAAACGTACGCACAAATGCCACCAATATGTAGCTCTGGTCTGTAAGTCACTGGGGAATTTATCCCACACATTTGCCCCCCCCCATCCCTCCTCCCCCACTCTACCCCGGTCAGTTTCCCCACTCAACCTGCGAGATATTTCAGACCACCAGACTGAAGAAGGGTGTCGACTCGAAACGTCACCCATTCCTTCTCTCCCGAGATGCTGCCTGACCTGCTGAGTTACTCCAGCTTTTTGTGAATAAAGCAACTAAAGTTAAGGCAGCTCTTCTTCTCCAAGAAGCCCTTCTTGCTTAAGTCCACACTCCGCCACCTCCAGTTTAAATCCCATTTGGAATATCTTGGAGGACCAAGAACCAAGGTCAGGGTGAGGACAGAGCCCCATGCTGTGTACTTTTACACTGCCAGGCCAATTCCTTATTTATCACTCACGCTAATCGGCAGGCTAATACGAATATTGTCTACTTACGCTCGCAGATCGGCTCAGGTCACCAGTAAACCAGTCAACATTGACAAGATAAATAAAGCGAAATCGTTTCAATTTGCGTACAATGGGAAACCAAAAAGATAATAAGAACAACGATCTAATCCTCCTCCGTCTCCCCCATCTCCCTCCCAGCCATCTAATTCTGGCCTCTGACTAGTTCGATTTTGTTCGAAGAACAGAGGGAGATGAAGGCAACTCTTCTTCGCCCGGGACCTGTGCTGTTGTTATAGAAACATAGAAAATAGGTGCAGGAGGCGGCCACTCGGCCCTTCGAGCCAGCACCGCCAATCAATATGACCATGGCTGATCATCCAAAATCAGTTCCTGCTTTCTCCCCATACCCCTTATAGACAATAGACAATAGACAATAGACGATTGACAATAGACAATAGGTGCAGGAGGAGGCCATTCGGCCCTTCGAGCCAGCACCGCCATTCAATGTGATCATGGCTGATCATTATCAATCAGTACCCCGTTCCTGCCCTCTCCCCATACCCCCTGACTCCGCTATCCTTAAGAGCTCTATCTAGCTCTCTCTTGAATGCATTCAGAGAATTGGCCCCACTCTGCCTTCTGAGGCAGAGAATCCCTTGATTCCGTTAGCCCCAAGAGCTAAATCTAACTCTCTCTTGAAAACATCCAGCGAATCGGCCTCCACTGCCTTCTGTGGCAGAGAATCCCACAGATTCACAACTCTCCGGGTGAAAAAGATTTTCCTCATCTCAGTCCTAGATGGAACTACCTCCTTATTCTTAAGTCACATGTCACTTGGAGGATGCTGGTTTAAACCGAAGATAGACACAAAACGCTGGAGTAACTCAGCGGGACGGGCAGCATCTCTGAAGGGAAGGAATGGGTGACGTTTCGGGTCGAGACCCTTCTTCAGACTGTTGTCACCTTCGTCAGTCTTCCCTGCACGACATCCTCTCCCCGCTGGCGTTTACAAGGTTTTGTGCGGCGCGGTGGCGCAGCGGTAGAGTTGCTGCCTTACAGCACCAGAAACCCAGGTTCGATCCCGACTTACGGGCGCTGTCTGTACGGAGTTTGTACGTTCTCCCCGTGACCTGTGTGGGTTTTCTCCGAGATCTTCGGCTTCCTCCCACACTCTAAAGACGTACAGGTTTGTACATTGATTGACTTTGTATGAATGTAAAATTGTCCCTAGTGTGTGTAGGAGAGTGTTAATGTGCGGGGATCACTGGTCGGTGCGGACACGAAGGGCCGAAGGGCCTGTTTCCGCGCTGTATCTTTAAACTAAACTAAACGATGTGGGGAACCTCATGGAAACGTACCGAATAGTGAAAGGCTTGGATAGAGTGGATGTGGAGAGCATGTTTCCACTAGTGGGAGAGTCTAGGCCCAGAAGTCCTAGGGGGACTTACCGAGGGGGAAATACCCAGGGGGTATGGGGAGAAGGCAGGAACGGGGTACTGATTGAGAATGATCAGCCATGATCACATTGAATGGTGGTGCTAGCTCGAAGGGCTGAATAGCCTACTCCAGCACGTATTGTCTATTGTCTATTGTCTATGTCATATGACTAGAGGTCATAGATTCAGAAATAAAGGACATTCCTTTAGGAAGGAGGAGCAATCTCTTGTCAGAGGGTGATGAATCTGTGGAATTCATTTCCACATACGCCCGTGTTGGCCAAGTCAGTGGATATGTTTAAGGCAGAGATAGATAGATTCTTGATTAGTGCGGGTGTCAGGGGTCATGGAGAGAAGGCAGGAGAATGGGGTCAGGAGGGGGAGAGAGATCGGCCATAATTGGATGGCGGAGTAGAGTTGATGGGCCGAATGGCCTAGATCTGCCCCTATCGCTTACGCACGTTCGAAATGGTCGAGCCGCTACCTCACGGCACCAGAGAAGCAGGTTCGATCCTGACCTCGGGTGCTGTCTGTGCAAAGTTTGCACGTTCTCCCCTTGATGGCGTGCGATTTCTCCGGGTGCTCCGGTTTCCTCCCACATCCCAAAGACGTGCGGGTTTGTAGGTTCGTTGGCCCCTCTGTCAATTGCCCCTGGCGTGTAGGGAGTGGACGAGAAAGTGGGACAACATAGAACCGGTGCGAACGGGTGATCGATGGTCGGCGTGGAACTCGATGGGCCGAAGGGCCTGTTTCCACGCTGCATCTCTAAAACGAAATTAATATTTAACTTGCCAAAAACAGTTCACTATTAACTGGACGAGAATCTTTATTTTCACCTTCACTCTTTGTCTCAAAAATGTTATTTGATGCAGAAAAAACACAAGCCACTAAAAATTATTAATTTTAGCAATAACTTTATTTTTCAGCCACATTAGTCAAAACAGCTCCAGGTAACTACAGTGACGAAGATCAAAAGGATACATTGGAATGGAAATGCAGAGACAGTTGTTGTTTGATTATACTGCTCAATGGAAACATAAGGAAAGGTTTTTTTGTTGGAAATTAGGGATTTTTCTCAATAACTCAACTTGAAACTATAATGCTGATTTAGGGGTTGGACACGTTAGAGGCAGGAAACATGTTCCCAATGTTGGGGGAGTCCAGAACAAGGGGCCACAGTTTAAGAATAAGGGGTAGGCCATTTAGATTTTTGTTGAGGAAAACCTTTTTCAGTCAGAGAGTTGTGAATCTGTGGAATTCTCTGCCTCAGAAGGCAGTGGAGGCCAATTCTCTGAATGCATTCAAGAGAGAGCTGGATAGAGCTCTTAAGGATAGCGGAGTCAGGGGGTATGGGGAGAAGGCAGGAACGGGGTACTGATTGAGAATGATCAGCCATGATCACATTGAATGGCGGTGCGTACAGGCTCGAAGGGCTGAATGGCCTCCTATAATGCACTTTTATCCACCCTTGCAGTTACCATCTATTTTGAGATGGAGATACAACGTGGAAAGAGTCCCTTCGACCCATCGAGCCCATGCCGACTGAAGAGGGGTCTCGACCCGAAACGTCACCCATTTCCTCTCCCCAGAGATGCTGCCTGTCCCGCTGAGTTACTCCAACCTTTTGTGTCTACATCATCCCACTTTCTTTTCAACTCCCCTAACACACCAGAGGCGATTTAAAGACGCCAATTGACCTCGACAAATCCACTCTATCCAGGCCAATAGACAATAGGCAATAGACAATAAGTGCAGGAGGAGGTCATTCGGCCCTTCGAGCCAGCACCGCCATTCAATGTGATCATGGCTGATACTTCTCAATCAGTACCCCGTTCCTGCCTTCTCCCCATACCCCCTGACTCCGCTATCCTTAAGAGCTCTATCTAGCTCTCTCTTGAATGCATTCAGAGAATTGGCCTCCACTGCCTTCTGAGGCAGAGAATTCCACAGATTCACAACTCTCTGACTGAAAAAGTTTTTCCTCATCTCAGTTCTAAATGGCCTACCCCTTATTCTTAAACTGTGGCCCCTTGTTCTGGACTCCCCCAACATTAGGAACATGTTTCCTGCCTCCAACGTGTCCAACCCCTTAATAATCTTATACGTTTCGATAAGATCTCCTCTCATCCTTCTAAATCCCAGTGTATACAAGCCTAGTCGCTCCAATCTTTCAACATATGATAGTCCCGCCATTCCGGGAATTAACCTAGTAAACCTACGCTGCACGCCCTCAATAGCAAGAATATCCTTCCTCAAATTTTGAGACCAAAACTGTACACAGTACTCCAGGTGTGGTCTCACTAGGGCCCTTTCACTATTCGAGTACAGGCCCAGTGCCGTCAAACGCTCATCAAAGGTTAGTTAACCCACTCATTCTGCACAAAATAGACTAGCCAATCAGTCCTGATGAGATGCCACGGATGTTGAATTCCTATAATAGTCTGTTTTTTTCTCTCTAAATTACATCACCCACAGTCTCTTGTGACTCCAAATGGCCACTACATTTTAACAGAATTTAACAGAATTCAGCACTTGCAAAATTTAACTTGGAGCAAATGAAACGATATAGGGTTAGTGAGTGAGGGCGAGTTGTAAAGAGAGATAACATCATGGCTGATCTATCATTGAATTGTAGAGTAGGCAGGAGATGCCAAATTATTATTTTTTAATTGTTCTGTACATACAAGAAGTGTTCGGGCCTCCAATGAGAACAAGATGCAATTTATCTTACATCCTCCACACTCTCCTGCCTAAGTACAGCCAAGGTTAAAAGAAAAACAAAGGGAGAGACAAACTCAGATGTTGGAAATTTTGAGTTGAGCTTAAAAGTGCTGGACGAACTATGTGGTTTAGGCAGCATCTTTGGAGTGAATCCCATCCCAACCTCCCACTGAGTTGCCCCAGCACTTTTGTGTTGTATTCAAGGTAAAACAAACGTCACCCTTACCTTGAGCTGGAATATGGCGTTTGCCCATGGAGAGGATAGGAGAGGGGGAAGACGTCCTTGCTCACGCCTTGCACTTAAACGTGAATGCCCCACTTTCCCCACCCACCCACAGCAAGGTCTCTACTCCCCACACACACACACACACAGCAAGGTCTCTACTCCCCACCCACCCACAGTAAGGTCTCTACTCACCAACCCTCACCCACAGCAAGGTCTCTACTCCCCACACACACACAGCAAGGTCTCTACTCCCCACACACACACAGCAAGGTCTCTACTCCCCACACCCACCCACAGCAAGGTCTCTACTCCCCACACCCACCCACAGCAAGGTCTCTACTCCCCACACACACATAGCAAGGTCTCTACTCCCCACACCCACCCACAGCAAGGTCTCTACTCCCCACACACACACAACAAGGTCTCTACTCCCCACACCCACCCACAGCAAGGTCTCTACTCCCCACACCCACCCACAGCAAGGTCTCTACTCCCCACACCCACCCACAGCAAGGTCTCTACTCCCCACACCCACCCACAGCAAGGTCTTTACTCCCCACCCACCCACCCACAGCAAGGTCTCCACTCACCACCCCCACCCACAGCAAGGTCTCTACTCCCCACCCCCACCCACAGCAAGGTCTCTACTCCCCACACACACACAGCAAGGTCTCTACTCCCCACACCCACCCACAGCAAGGTCTCTACTCCCCACACACACATAGCAAGGTCTCTACTCCCCACACACACACAGCAAGGTCTCTACTCCCCACACACACACAGCAAGGTCTCTACTCCCCACCCACCCACAGCAAGGTCTCTACTCCCCACCCCCCACCCACAGCAAGGTCTCTACTCACCACCCCCCACCCACAGCAAGGTCTCCACTCACCAACCCGCCGTCAGTAAAGGAGGTCCGGTCCGGGGGGGTGGGGGGAAGGAAAGCAAGAGAGAGAGAGAGAGATTGGGAAGCGAAGGGGAGGAGGACAAAGGCACCAGAGGCGTTACAGATGCGCGATGGAAACTCGGCTTTACTTTGTGGAGGAGTTTGGGGGGGATTTGTTATTTTTAAAGATAATGGCGACCAGGTGCGTGGCCCGTGGATGCACGGCCGTGAACAACATATACACCAGCTTCCACAGGGAGGGGGGGGGGTGGAGGGGGGAGGGGGAGGGGGGGGGGGGGTGGAGGGGGGAGGGGAGGGGAGGGGGGGGGTGGAGGGGGAGGGGGGGTGGAGGGGGGAGGGGAGGGGGGGGGGGGTGGAGGGGGGAGGGGAGGGGGGAGGGGGGAGGGGAGGGGGGGGGGGAGACGGGCGGGCTCAGGGGATCGGAAAGGGAGATGAGAGGAAAACTCCTCGGGTGAGTCAGTGTTAACCCGGAGCCTGCGGCCTACAGCGCCGTTGCCATGGGTGCCCCTGCGGCCTACAGCGCCGTTGCCATGGGTGCCCCTGCGGCCTACAGCGCCGTTGCCATGGGTGCCCCTGCGGCCTACAGCGCCGTTGCCATGGGTGCCGGTGCGGCCTACAGCGCCGTTGCCATGGGTGCCGGTGCGGCCTACAGCGCCGTTGCCATGGGTGCCGGTGCGGCCTACAGCGCCGTTGCCATGGGTGCCCCTGCGGCCTACAGCGCCGTTGCCATGGGTGCCCCTGCGGCCTACAGCGCCGTTGCCATGGGTGCCGGTGCGGCCTACAGCGCCGTTGCCATGGGTGCCCCTGCGGCCTACAGCGCCGTTGCCATGGGTCCTGCGGCCTACAGCGCCGTTGCCATGGGTGCCCCTGCGGCCTACAGCGCCGTTGCCATGGGTGCCCCTGCGGCCTACAGCGCCGTTGCCATGGGCCCTGCGGCCTACAGCGCCGTTGCCATGGGTGCCGGTGCGGCCTACAGCGCCGTTGCCATGGGAGCCGCAGCTGCCGGCGGGTCCCTCCCATCCCGTGAAAAGACGGTGATGATGTTGAATGGGGAAAAAAAAAGAGGGCGGTGCAAGACAAGAAGGCGAGGTAGCGCGGGTGGGCCATTTTGTGGATGAAGGAGGGACCAGGCACCTCCCCCTCGTTGTGGGCGGTGGAGGCACGCCCCACCTGCGGGCGGGTAATGGATGATGTGAAAACACCTGGGGACAAGGGGTCTGTGGACTCTGGGACTGGGGACTGTGGCGGCAGCGGCAGCGGCAGCAGCAGCGCGTTGTCGGCGCCGCCAACCCGCCGACATACGGAGTGGAAACAGGCCCTTCGGCCCACCGAGTCCACACCGACCAGCGATCCCCGCACACTAACATTATCCTACACCTACTAGGGACAATTTAAATCTATACCAAGCCAATTAACCTACAAACCTGTACGTCTTTGGAGTGTGAGAGGAAACTGGAGAACTCGGAGAAAACCCACGCAGGTCACGGGGAGTACGTACAAACTCTGTACAGACAGCACCCAAAGTCATGATCGAACCCGGGCCTCTGGCGCTGTAAGGCAGCAACTCTACTGCTGCGCCACCGTGCTACTGTGGCGGATCAGGCCACTCCTTGGGTCAGCCCCCTCGTTACGTGACGGACAGGCGTAAGGGGTTAAAAGCCTGACCAGGGGGAGGCGTGGCTCTTACCCTAGGGGAACTACGCTGTGGGCTGAAGCGCAGCCTAATAAAAGAATCTTACTAAATACTGCCTGGCGTCTTGCCTTTTCTCTGGCCTCCGCCAGGCCACTACACTACCATCGAAACTCTTGGAAACGGTCGTCTCGTGCATCCAATGCAGACGTCCTTTCACCGTGGCCGAGACTATTCGATTTTGAATGTTGGTTATGTTCGAAAAACATGAACAACACGTGCAAGATCAGTACCAGAGAGCAAAGAGAGAGCAGCCATTCTATAATAGAGAGACACGAAATGCTGGAGCAACTCAGCGGGTCTGGCAGCGTCTCTGGAGAAGAGGAATAGGTGACGTTTCAGGTCGAGACAATAGACAATAGGTGCAGGAGAAGGCCATTCGGCCCTTCGAGCCAGCACCGCCATTCAATGTGAACATTCAATACTGATTCATTCTCAATCAGTACCCCGTTCCTGCCTTCTCCCCATACCCCCTGACTTAAACTATCCTTAAGAGCTCTATCTAACTCTCTCTTGAATGCGTTCAGATAATTGGCCTCCACTGCCTTCTGAGGCAGAGAATTCCACAGATTCACAACTCTCTGACTGAAAAGGTTTTTCCTCATCTCCGTTCTAAATGGCCTACCCCTTATTCTTAAACTGTGGCCCCTTGTTCTGGACTCCCCCAACATTGGGAACATGTTTCCTGCCTCTAACGTGTCCAACCCCTTAATAATCTTATACGTTTCGATAAGATCTCCTCTCATCCTTCTAAATCCCAGTGTATACAAGCCTAGCCGCTCCAATCTTTCAACATATGATAGTCCCCGCCATTCCAGGAATTAACCTAGTAAACCTACGCTGCACGCCCTCAATAGCAAGAATATCCTTCCTCAAATATGGAGACCAAAACTGCACACAGTACTCCAGGTGCGGTCTGTCTCACTAGGGCCCTTTCACTATTCGAGTACAGGCCCAGTGCCGTCAAACGCTCATCAAAGGTTAGTTAACCCACTCATTCTGAAGAAGGGTCTCGACCCGAAACGTTACCCCGTTCCTTCTTTCCAGAGATGCTGCCTGTCCCGCTGAGCATTTTGTGTCTACCTTCGATTTAAACCAGTGCCTACAGTTTTCTTTCCTACACTCATTCCTGGGATCGTTCTCGTAAGGCTCCTCTGGACCCTCTCCAGTGCCAGCACATCCTTCCTCAGATATGGGGCCCAAAACTACTCACAGTACTCCAAATGCGGTCTGACCAGTGCCACATAAAACCTCAGCATTACATCCGTGTTTTTATATTCTCGTCCTTTCGAAATAAATGCTAGCATTGCATTTACCTTCCTTTCTACCTGAGAGGAAGGGGCTTAGAGGGGGTTTGGCAGCTAAAAGCTTCACACACAAATATTCCATAAGTTCACAAGTGATAGGAGAAGAATGAGGCCATTCAGCCCATCACGTCTACTCGCCCATTCTCTGAGATTTTCGGTTTCCTCCCACGCTCCAAAGATGTACAGATTTGTAGGTTAATTGGCTTGGTATAAAATGTTTTAAAAAATTGTCCCTCGTGAGTCGGACAGTGTTAATGTGTGGGGATCGCTGGTCGGTGTGGACCCGGTGGGCCGAAGGGCCTGTTTCCGTGCTGTGTCTCTAAACTAAACCAAACTAAACTAAACAATGAGGAGGACCTCATTGAAACTTATCGAATAGTAAAAGGCTTGGATAGAGTGGATGTGGGGAGGATGTTTCTACTAGTGGGACCAGACGGCATAGCCTCAGAAATAAGGAACGCTCCTTTAGGAACGAGACGAGGAGGGATTTCTTCAGGTCGGCTGTGGAGACCAAGTCAATCAGAACTCCGCTGCCCGTCTACTCACCCACTCCCTCGATCCGTGACCTCATCACCCCCCGTCCTTTACAAGCTCCACTGGCTCCCCATCCCCCAGAGAATCCAGTACAAAATCCTCCTCATGACCTACAAAGCCCTCCATAACCTGGCCCCATCCTACCTGACTGACCTCCTCCACAGACACACTCCCACCTGCACCCTCCGCTCTGCTGCTGCCAATCTCCTGTCCCCCCCCCCATCCAGACCAAACTCAGATCCTGGGGGGACAGGGCTTTCTCATCGCTTGCTCCCACCCTCTGGAACTCACTACCCCAAACCGTCAGAGACTCCTCCTCACTCACCTCATTCAAAACATCACTGAAGTCTCACCTGTTCAGCACTGCCTTCAACCACTGAGGTCACCTCACCTTCTTTTCCTTTTCTGTTCGTTTACTTATTTATCTATTTATTTCTTCTCTATCTTTTAGTAATCCCTGTAAAGCGTCTTTGAGTGTTTAGAAAAGCGCTATATCAATGTAATGCATTATTATTATTATTAATGGATATTTTTAAGGCAGAGATGGATAGATTTTTGATTAGTACGGGGTGTCAGGGGTAATGGGGAGAAGGGGGGTTAGGATAGATCAGCCATGATTGAATGGCGGAGTGGACGATGGGCCGAATGGCCTATTTCTGCTCCTATCACTTATGAACTTACGAACTTGCCTCCTGGCTTGAAACAATGCCCTGCCATCAGCCCTAACGAAACACGACTAGAACTATTGATCTTCATGCAACGGAGCTTTTAACGATCAGCGCGACACCGTTATAGCGCATCACAATAACATCATTTTCGGGAACTGCACCTCCTTCTGCGGCCTCCCCATTATTTCCACGGGAAGCCTTTTTTAGGTAGGCCTCTGGTTGCCTTGGCAACGCCGGCCTCTCCGTGCACGGGGCCTCACAGCGGGGCTGGGATGGAAGATATTAAAAAACCTGACGGCACCGAGGAAGGGGGGTCAGAGAGTTCTCAACGCACGTGGTCCATGAGGGAAAAGTGATGCCGTCGCAGCTGCGGCTTGCCTGCAGTCCGTTTGTCTTTTGTGTTTTTGTTGTTTTTGTCTCAATTGTAGTGTTAATATGATGTAGTGTTGTATGTTATGTTTTGGGGGGGGGGGGGGGGGGGTGGGAGGGAACGGGAACTGTAACTGTAACATTCTCTCTCCAGAACGGAGACGCAACCTTTGTTCTGTGCCGTGTCTCCGTTCCCGTTGCGGCCTACCACCGCCATGCACCTGGGGACCACCTGGGTCTCTGGTTCGCAGAGCCCGCGGTCCGGACTCGCCACCTGCGGCGCTGGCTGCCTGCGAATGCTGCGGGAACGGCTGCGACTCGTCTCCGGAGGCTCCGGCGCGGGTCGCGTGGACGTCGGAAGGCCCGCAGGCCCCTGGATGGGGCCGACATCGGGAGCTCCGGCAGCGGCAGAGGCAACGTGTTCGCCCGCCCCGAATCGCGGGGCTTGGGTCGGCCCGCCACGACCTTTCACCATCCGGCGCGGCCTGAAATAGCCGCGGGATTTTTTTTCACCGCCCAGCGGGGGCTTCAATATCGGGAGCCCCGACCGCCCCGACGTGGCAACTCAACAGCCTGACCGCGGGACAAGACGGCAGGGAAGAGAAAAAGACATTCTGGCCTTCCATCACAGTGAGGAGGGACTGGAGGAGACTCACTGTGATGGATGTTTCTTTTTGTTTGGTGTTAGTTGTGATTGTATGTGTTATTGCATTTTATTGATTAATCTTATTGGTCCTTATTGTTCAACTGTGGGTAATGTTTCATTTTACTACACATTTATGTGTATGTAACAAATAAACGACTATTGACTATTGACTATTGAAAAACAGCCTCGTAATATCAAAAGAAGATTAAAGGAAGAGAGTTGGAGATTCGAGAAAAAGGGGGGATTCAGTGAGGTTAAAACCTTCGAAATGAAGGCTCTCTCCACACACTTCAATCGGGTTTATATTCAGTCAAGACTGACCTAGTTCTGTCACCATTGTCTATCGTGTTCTGTTTTACATCGAAAAATAGGTGCAGGAGAAGGCCATTCGGCCCTTCGTACCAGCACCGCCATTCAATATGATCATGGCTGATCATAGAAACATAGAAACATAGAAAATAGGTGCAGGAGTAGGCCATTCGGCCCTTCGAGCTGCACCGCCATTCAATATGATCATGGCTGATCATCCAGCTCAGTAACCTGTACCTGCCTTCTCTCCATACCCCCTGATCCCTTTAGCCACAAGGGCCACATCTAACTCCCTCTTAAATATAGCCAATGAACTGGCCTCAACTACCTTCTGTGGCAGAGAATTCCACAGACTCACCACTCTCTGTGTGAAGAAATGTTTTCTCATCTCGGTCCTAAAAGACTTCCCCCTTATCCTTAAGCTGTGACCCCTGGTTCTGACTTCCCCAACATCGGGAACAATCTTCCCGCATCTAGCCTCTCCAACCCCTTAAGAATTTTATATGTTTCAATAAGATCCCCCTCAGTCTTCTAAATTCAGCGAGTACAAGCCTAGTCTATCCAGTCTTTCTTCATACGAGAGCTGGGCGGACAACATCGCTTCATATGGGGTACTGATCTAAAATCAGTACCCCATAATCCCTTGATTCCTTTGGCCCTAAGAGCTAAATCTAACTCTCTCTTGAAAACATTTCTGTTTATTACCATCGTCTGTGTTAACTTCGTCGAAAGGCGAGGAGGAATAACGCGCCTTATTTACCTTCATGAGCCGTTCCCACGTCGTGTAGATGGCGTGGAACGCAGCGGTGTTATCCGCCCAGCTCTCTTTGCAGATCGAGACACAGAGTAGAGGTCTGAAGAAAGGGCCTCGACCCGAAACGTCACCCAGTTCCTTCTCTCCAGAGATGCTGCGTGTCCCGCTGAGGTACTCAGGATTTTGTGCCTTATCTTCGAGAGACAGAGTGGCGTTTGCGGGCCGAGCCGGCCGAGGGTGACCGAGGAGGCCTTGCAGCAGCCTGGGGCCTCGCCTAGATCGGGGGCCACATCCAGTACATCGAGCGCACAAGGCCCGGACTGGACCGGACAGGCAGAAGATAGAACTGTACTGACATATGATGAAAAAAACGGGTCGACTGGGCTTGTATCACTGGAATTTAGAAAGATGAGAAGGGATCTTATAGAAACATATAACATTCTTAAAGGATTGGACAGGCTAGATGCAGGAAAAATGTTCCGATGTTGGGGGGAGTCCCAGAACCTGGGGGGGTCACAGTTTCAGAATAAGGGTCGGCCATTTAGGACTGAGTTGAGGAAAAACTTTTTCACCCAAAGAGTTGTGAATCTGTGGAATTCT